>NC_091184.1:39112867-39175227 GCF_040958095.1 Procambarus clarkii
CAGAAGCAGCCCGCAACAGCTGTCTAACGCTCATTTACATATTTACTGCTAAGTAACAGAGGGCATCAGAATGATAGAAACTCTGCTGATTTCCGTTTGTGCCATCACCGGGGGATCGAATGAACTAGGATTACGAGTCGGGAGCGACGTCCACTCAGCAATAAAGCCCCCTAGTTTGTGTATTGGTGCAAAAGATAATTTGGGAGAGGTTAAGGGAAAGGAATGACGTTTGGTGGCCTTGAAAGCTCTGGAGGGGAGGGGGGTTGCCAGTTATGAATTAAAATTGTTATTTTTTAAGATAGGATATATATGCAAAAGACGTTGCGAGATATAGTAAGAAAAGTGTTTCTGACTGAAGTTAGGTACTGTGTGATTGACTTGTATGTTAGGAAAAAGAATATTTATTAGAAACTTAGATAATCTTTAGAAATGTTTCTTCTTAAATAGTTGCAAATTATTGTGTGAAAAGCCTATGGTTACCGTACCTTAAACAAACACTCGTGAGCACAATTAGTCCACGGGATTCAGAGAGAGTGAGAATGAACAGCGAAATAGTAACAAAAAATGTGACAATGAGGGGAAACTATGTCATTCAAACGTTAACCATATAAATTACAGTAACACTAACTGAGCGTCTACATACATATTCCAATCAATTTATGTTAACCATTTTAGGGTTGGTTAGGTTCGGTTATATATCTACATTAGTTTTAACTCAAATGAAAAGAACTTAACTCATACATAATGAAATGAACAGTTTTATCATTTCATAAGAAAAAAATTAGAGAAAATATATTAATTCAGGAAAACTTGGCTTATTAGGCAAATCGGGCCTTGCATAGTAGGCTGAGAAGTGCGTTCTGGCTACTAGGTACGACATATATATATATATATTATATATATATATATATATATATATATATATATATATATATATATATATATATATATATATATATTAATTTTTATTTTATTTATTTATTTTTTAAAAATATGTTATATTTATAAATATGTATGTATATTTAAATATTGATATATACCTGTGGGTCCAGGAGGCCATCTGTGTCCCTCAGATGGTCTCCCTTATCACAGTTTGTGTCTATGGATGTGTGTCTGTGTGTGTGTTTATCCCTGTGAGTGTCCGTGTGAGTGTGTGAGAGTCCGGTTGCGTGTGTGTCCGGTTATGCCTGTGGGTCAACGAGGCCATCTGTGTCCCCTCAGATGGTCTCCCTTATCACAGTCTATGGGTGTGTGTGAGTGTGAGTGCCCCTGTCATTGTTCGGGTGAGGGTGTGTGTGTGTGTGTGAGTGTCCGGGTTTATGTGAGGTTTGGTTCCAGGAAACATCCTTCCCCTTCCCCTCCCCATATCTCCTCCCTTATTCCCACCGTGGGTTCGAATCCCAGGTGATTAGACCTGCCCTAAGTCCATGGATCCAAGGTATCCATCCGTGGGCCCAACGGATTTCACCCCTTCCCCACTTTCCAAGGGCCAGGTCAATTCTAGCTATCCAGGAAACCTGTCGAAACAGAGGCAGCTACAGGAGGGGACACACAAATATTTGTGCCCTGCAGTTACACACCCGTTCCGACAGGCTCGATCGCAATCTATCCAGATGAGAACACGTTCTCTTCCGACTAGACCACGCTGGAATCGCTGTATGTCTCAAATTTGGTTCCTTTATTTATAGTTAGTATTTTTGGTGTATTAATTGATTTGTTTTAATTTTTTAATGACTTTGGTAGAGTGATTTAGGGAGTTGGGGGGGAGGTCGGGTTGTGTGTGTAGTGGATTGTACGAGATCGTGGTTTGTTAGTATTTATCTAGTTGTGTTCACCTAGTTGTGCTTGCGAGGGTTGAGCTCTGCTCTTTCGGCCCGCGTCTCAACTGCCAATCAATCAATTATTAATAACTAATAAAAAAAAATTCCACACACACACACACACCCAGGAAGCAGCCCGCAACAGCTGTCTAACGCTCATTTACATATTTACTGCTAAGTAACAGAGGGCATCAGAATGATAGAAACTCTGCTGATTTCCGTTTGTGCCATCACCGGGGGATCGAATGAACTAGGATTACGAGTCGGGAGCGACGTCCACTCAGCAATAAAGCCCCCTAGTTTGTGTATTGGTGCAAAAGATAATTTGGGAGAGGTTAAGGGAAAGGAATGACGTTTGGTGGCCTTGAAAGCTCTGGAGGGGAGGGGGGTTGCCAGTTATGAATTAAAATTGTTATTTTTTAAGATAGGATATATATGCAAAAGACGTTGCGAGATATAGTAAGAAAAGTGTTTCTGACTGAAGTTAGGTACTGTGTGATTGACTTGTATGTTAGGAAAAAGAATATTTATTAGAAACTTAGATAATCTTTAGAAATGTTTCTTCTTAAATAGTTGCAAATTATTGTGTGAAAAGCCTATGGTTACCGTACCTTAAACAAACACTCGTGAGCACAATTAGTCCACGGGATTCAGAGAGAGTGAGAATGAACAGCGAAATAGTAACAAAAAATGTGACAATGAGGGGAAACTATGTCATTCAAACGTTAACCATATAAATTACAGTAACACTAACTGAGCGTCTACATACATATTCCAATCAATTTATGTTAACCATTTTAGGGTTGGTTAGGTTCGGTTATATATCTACATTAGTTTTAACTCAAATGAAAAGAACTTAACTCATACATAATGAAATGAACAGTTTTATCATTTCATAAGAAAAAAATTAGAGAAAATATATTAATTCAGGAAAACTTGGCTTATTAGGCAAATCGGGCCTTGCATAGTAGGCTGAGAAGTGCGTTCTGGCTACTAGGTACGACATATATATATATATATATATATATATTAATTTTTATTTTATTTATTTATTTTTTAAAAATATGTTATATTTATAAATATGTATGTATATTTAAATATTGATATATACCTGTGGGTCCAGGAGGCCATCTGTGTCCCCTCAGATGGTCTCCCTTATCACAGTTTGTGTCTATGGATGTGTGTCTGTGTGTGTGTTTATCCCTGTGAGTGTCCGTGTGAGTGTGTGAGAGTCCGGTTGCGTGTGTGTCCGGTTATGCCTGTGGGTCCACGAGGCCATCTGTGTCCCCTCAGATGGTCTCCCTTATCACAGTCTATGGGTGTGTGTGAGTGTGAGTGCCCCTGTGATTGTTCGGGTGAGGGTGTGTGTGTGTGTGTGAGTGTCCGGGTTTATGTGAGGTTTGGTTCCAGGAAACATCCTTCCCCTTCCCCTCCCCATATCTCCTCCCTTATTCCCACCGTGGGTTCGAATCCCAGGTGATTAGACCTGCCCTAAGTCCATAGATCCAAGGTATCCATCCGTGGGCCCAACGGATTTCACCCCTTCCCCACTTTCCAAGGGCCAGGTCAATTCTTGCTATCCAGGAAACCTGTCGAAACAGAGGCAGCTACAGGAGGGGACACACAAATACTTGTGCCCTGCAGTTACACACCCGTTCCGACAGGCTCGATCGCAATCTATCCAGATGAGAACACGTTCTCTTCCGACTAGACCACGCTGGAATCGCTGTATGTCTCAAATTTGGTTCCTTTATTTATAGTTAGTATTTTTGGTGTATTAATTGATTTGTTTTAATTTTTTAATGACTTTGGTAGAGTGATTTAGGGAGTTGGGGGGGAGGTCGGGTTGTGTGTGTAGTGGATTGTACGAGATCGTGGTTTGTTAGTATTTATCTAGTTGTGTTCACCTAGTTGTGCTTGCGAGGGTTGAGCTCTGCTCTTTCGGCCCGCGTCTCAACTGCCAATCAATCAATTATTAATAACTAATAAAAAAAAATTCCACACACACACACACACCCAGGAAGCAGCCCGCAACAGCTGTCTAACGCTCATTTACATATTTACTGCTAAGTAACAGAGGGCATCAGAATGATAGAAACTCTGCTGATTTCCGTTTGTGCCATCACCGGGGGATCGAATGAACTAGGATTACGAGTCGGGAGCGACGTCCACTCAGCAATAAAGCCCCCTAGTTTGTGTATTGGTGCAAAAGATAATTTGGGAGAGGTTAAGGGAAAGGAATGACGTTTGGTGGCCTTGAAAGCTCTGGAGGGGAGGGGGGTTGCCAGTTATGAATTAAAATTGTTATTTTTTAAGATAGGATATATATGCAAAAGACGTTGCGAGATATAGTAAGAAAAGTGTTTCTGACTGAAGTTAGGTACTGTGTGATTGACTTGTATGTTAGGAAAAAGAATATTTATTAGAAACTTAGATAATCTTTAGAAATGTTTCTTCTTAAATAGTTGCAAATTATTGTGTGAAAAGCCTATGGTTACCGTACCTTAAACAAACACTCGTGAGCACAATTAGTCCACGGGATTCAGAGAGAGTGAGAATGAACAGCGAAATAGTAACAAAAAATGTGACAATGAGGGGAAACTATGTCATTCAAACGTTAACCATATAAATTACAGTAACACTAACTGAGCGTCTACATACATATTCCAATCAATTTATGTTAACCATTTTAGGGTTGGTTAGGTTCGGTTATATATCTACATTAGTTTTAACTCAAATGAAAAGAACTTAACTCATACATAATGAAATGAACAGTTTTATCATTTCATAAGAAAAAAATTAGAGAAAATATATTAATTCAGGAAAACTTGGCTTATTAGGCAAATCGGGCCTTGCATAGTAGGCTGAGAAGTGCGTTCTGGCTACTAGGTACGACATATATATATATATATATATATATATATATATATATATATATATATATATATATATATATATATATATATATATATATTAATTTTTATTTTATTTATTTATTTTTTAAAAATATGTTATATTTATAAATATGTATGTATATTTAAATATTGATATATACCTGTGGGTCCAGGAGGCCATCTGTGTCCCCTCAGATGGTCTCCCTTATCACAGTTTGTGTCTATGGATGTGTGTCTGTGTGTGTGTTTATCCCTGTGAGTGTCCGTGTGAGTGTGTGAGAGTCCGGTTGCGTGTGTGTCCGGTTATGCCTGTGGGTCAACGAGGCCATCTGTGTCCCCTCAGATGGTCTCCCTTATCACAGTCTATGGGTGTGTGTGAGTGTGAGTGCCCCTGTCATTGTTCGGGTGAGGGTGTGTGTGTGTGTGTGAGTGTCCGGGTTTATGTGAGGTTTGGTTCCAGGAAACATCCTTCCCCTTCCCCTCCCCATATCTCCTCCCTTATTCCCACCGTGGGTTCGAATCCCAGGTGATTAGACCTGCCCTAAGTCCATGGATCCAAGGTATCCATCCGTGGGCCCAACGGATTTCACCCCTTCCCCACTTTCCAAGGGCCAGGTCAATTCTAGCTATCCAGGAAACCTGTCGAAACAGAGGCAGCTACAGGAGGGGACACACAAATATTTGTGCCCTGCAGTTACACACCCGTTCCGACAGGCTCGATCGCAATCTATCCAGATGAGAACACGTTCTCTTCCGACTAGACCACGCTGGAATCGCTGTATGTCTCAAATTTGGTTCCTTTATTTATAGTTAGTATTTTTGGTGTATTAATTGATTTGTTTTAATTTTTTAATGACTTTGGTAGAGTGATTTAGGGAGTTGGGGGGGAGGTCGGGTTGTGTGTGTAGTGGATTGTACGAGATCGTGGTTTATTAGTATTTATCTAGTTGTGTTCACCTAGTTGTGCTTGCGAGGGTTGAGCTCTGCTCTTTCGGCCCGCGTCTCAACTGCCAATCAATCAATTATTAATAACTAATAAAAAAAAATTCCACACACACACACACACCCAGGAAGCAGCCCGCAACAGCTGTCTAACGCTCATTTACATATTTACTGCTAAGTAACAGAGGGCATCAGAATGATAGAAACTCTGCTGATTTCCGTTTGTGCCATCACCGGGGGATCGAATGAACTAGGATTACGAGTCGGGAGCGACGTCCACTCAGCAATAAAGCCCCCTAGTTTGTGTATTGGTGCAAAAGATAATTTGGGAGAGGTTAAGGGAAAGGAATGACGTTTGGTGGCCTTGAAAGCTCTGGAGGGGAGGGGGGTTGCCAGTTATGAATTAAAATTGTTATTTTTTAAGATAGGATATATATGCAAAAGACGTTGCGAGATATAGTAAGAAAAGTGTTTCTGACTGAAGTTAGGTACTGTGTGATTGACTTGTATGTTAGGAAAAAGAATATTTATTAGAAACTTAGATAATCTTTAGAAATGTTTCTTCTTAAATAGTTGCAAATTATTGTGTGAAAAGCCTATGGTTACCGTACCTTAAACAAACACTCGTGAGCACAATTAGTCCACGGGATTCAGAGAGAGTGAGAATGAACAGCGAAATAGTAACAAAAAATGTGACAATGAGGGGAAACTATGTCATTCAAACGTTAACCATATAAATTACAGTAACACTAACTGAGCGTCTACATACATATTCCAATCAATTTATGTTAACCATTTTAGGGTTGGTTAGGTTCGGTTATATATCTACATTAGTTTTAACTCAAATGAAAAGAACTTAACTCATACATAATGAAATGAACAGTTTTATCATTTCATAAGAAAAAAATTAGAGAAAATATATTAATTCAGGAAAACTTGGCTTATTAGGCAAATCGGGCCTTGCATAGTAGGCTGAGAAGTGCGTTCTGGCTACTAGGTACGACATATATATATATATATATATATATATATATATATATATATATATATATATATATATATATATATATATATATTAATTTTTATTTTATTTATTTATTTTTTAAAAATATGTTATATTTATAAATATGTATGTATATTTAAATATTGATATATACCTGTGGGTCCAGGAGGCCATCTGTGTCCCCTCAGATGGTCTCCCTTATCACAGTTTGTGTCTATGGATGTGTGTCTGTGTGTGTGTTTATCCCTGTGAGTGTCCGTGTGAGTGTGTGAGAGTCCGGTTGCGTGTGTGTCCGGTTATGCCTGTGGGTCAACGAGGCCATCTGTGTCCCCTCAGATGGTCTCCCTTATCACAGTCTATGGGTGTGTGTGAGTGTGAGTGCCCCTGTCATTGTTCGGGTGAGGGTGTGTGTGTGTGTGTGAGTGTCCGGGTTTATGTGAGGTTTGGTTCCAGGAAACATCCTTCCCCTTCCCCTCCCCATATCTCCTCCCTTATTCCCACCGTGGGTTCGAATCCCAGGTGATTAGACCTGCCCTAAGTCCATGGATCCAAGGTATCCATCCGTGGGCCCAACGGATTTCACCCCTTCCCCACTTTCCAAGGGCAGCTACAGGACGGGACACACAAATATTTGTGCCCTGCAGTTACACACCCGTTCCGACAGGCTCGATCGCAATCTATCCAGATGAGAACACGTTCTCTTCCGACTAGACCACGCTGGAATCGCTGTATGTCTCAAATTTGGTTCCTTTATTTATAGTTAGTATTTTTGGTGTATTAATTGATTTGTTTTAATTTTTTAATGACTTTGGTAGAGTGATTTAGGGAGTTGGGGGGAGGTCGGGTTGTGTGTGTAGTGGATTGTACGAGATCGTGGTTTGTTAGTATTTATCTAGTTGTGTTCACCTAGTTGTGCTTGCGAGGGTTGAGCTCTGCTCTTTCGGCCCGCGTCTCAACTGCCAATCAATCAATTATTAATAACTAATAAAAAAAAATTCCACACACACACACACACCCAGGAAGCAGCCCGCAACAGCTGTCTAACGCTCATTTACATATTTACTGCTAAGTAACAGAGGGCATCAGAATGATAGAAACTCTGCTGATTTCCGTTTGTGCCATCACCGGGGGATCGAATGAACTAGGATTACGAGTCGGGAGCGACGTCCACTCAGCAATAAAGCCCCCTAGTTTGTGTATTGGTGCAAAAGATAATTTGGGAGAGGTTAAGGGAAAGGAATGACGTTTGGTGGCCTTGAAAGCTCTGGAGGGGAGGGGGGTTGCCAGTTATGAATTAAAATTGTTATTTTTTAAGATAGGATATATATGCAAAAGACGTTGCGAGATATAGTAAGAAAAGTGTTTCTGACTGAAGTTAGGTACTGTGTGATTGACTTGTATGTTAGGAAAAAGAATATTTATTAGAAACTTAGATAATCTTTAGAAATGTTTCTTCTTAAATAGTTGCAAATTATTGTGTGAAAAGCCTATGGTTACCGTACCTTAAACAAACACTCGTGAGCACAATTAGTCCACGGGATTCAGAGAGAGTGAGAATGAACAGCGAAATAGTAACAAAAAATGTGACAATGAGGGGAAACTATGTCATTCAAACGTTAACCATATAAATTACAGTAACACTAACTGAGCGTCTACATACATATTCCAATCAATTTATGTTAACCATTTTAGGGTTGGTTAGGTTCGGTTATATATCTACATTAGTTTTAACTCAAATGAAAAGAACTTAACTCATACATAATGAAATGAACAGTTTTATCATTTCATAAGAAAAAAATTAGAGAAAATATATTAATTCAGGAAAACTTGGCTTATTAGGCAAATCGGGCCTTGCATAGTAGGCTGAGAAGTGCGTTCTGGCTACTAGGTACGACATATATATATATATATATATATATATATATATATATATATATATATATATATATATATATATATATATATATATATATATATATATATTTTTATTTTATTTATTTATTTTTTAAAAATATGTTATATTTATAAATATGTATGTATATTTAAATATTGATATATACCTGTGGGTCCAGGAGGCCATCTGTGTCCCCTCAGATGGTCTCCCTTATCACAGTTTGTGTCTATGGATGTGTGTCTGTGTGTGTGTTTATCCCTGTGAGTGTCCGTGTGAGTGTGTGAGAGTCCGGTTGCGTGTGTGTCCGGTTATGCCTGTGGGTCAACGAGGCCATCTGTGTCCCCTCAGATGGTCTCCCTTATCACAGTCTATGGGTGTGTGTGAGTGTGAGTGCCCCTGTCATTGTTCGGGTGAGGGTGTGTGTGTGTGTGTGAGTGTCCGGGTTTATGTGAGGTTTGGTTCCAGGAAACATCCTTCCCCTTCCCCTCCCCATATCTCCTCCCTTATTCCCACCGTGGGTTCGAATCCCAGGTGATTAGACCTGCCCTAAGTCCATAGATCCAAGGTATCCATCCGTGGGCCCAACGGATTTCACCCCTTCCCCACTTTCCAAGGGCCAGGTCAATTCTAGCTATCCAGGAAACCTGTCGAAACAGAGGCAGCTACAGGAGGGGACACACAAATACTTGTGCCCTGCAGTTACACACCCGTTCCGACAGGCTCGATCGCAATCTATCCAGATGAGAACACGTTCTCTTCCGACTAGACCACGCTGGAATCGCTGTATGTCTCAAATTTGGTTCCTTTATTTATAGTTAGTATTTTTGGTGTATTAATTGATTTGTTTTAATTTTTTAATGACTTTGGTAGAGTGATTTAGGGAGTTGGGGGGGAGGTCGGGTTGTGTGTGTAGTGGATTGTACGAGATCGTGGTTTGTTAGTATTTATCTAGTTGTGTTCACCTAGTTGTGCTTGCGAGGGTTGAGCTCTGCTCTTTCGGCCCGCGTCTCAACTGCCAATCAATCAATTATTAATAACTAATAAAAAAAAATTCCACACACACACACACACCCAGGAAGCAGCCCGCAACAGCTGTCTAACGCTCATTTACATATTTACTGCTAAGTAACAGAGGGCATCAGAATGATAGAAACTCTGCTGATTTCCGTTTGTGCCATCACCGGGGGATCGAATGAACTAGGATTACGAGTCGGGAGCGACGTCCACTCAGCAATAAAGCCCCCTAGTTTGTGTATTGGTGCAAAAGATAATTTGGGAGAGGTTAAGGGAAAGGAATGACGTTTGGTGGCCTTGAAAGCTCTGGAGGGGAGGGGGGTTGCCAGTTATGAATTAAAATTGTTATTTTTTAAGATAGGATATATATGCGAAAGACGTTGCGAGATATAGTAAGAAAAGTGTTTCTGACTGAAGTTAGGTACTGTGTGATTGACTTGTATGTTAGGAAAAAGAATATTTATTAGAAACTTAGATAATCTTTAGAAATGTTTCTTCTTAAATAGTTGCAAATTATTGTGTGAAAAGCCTATGGTTACCGTACCTTAAACAAACACTCGTGAGCACAATTAGTCCACGGGATTCAGAGAGAGTGAGAATGAACAGCGAAATAGTAACAAAAAATGTGACAATGAGGGGAAACTATGTCATTCAAACGTTAACCATATAAATTACAGTAACACTAACTGAGCGTCTACATACATATTCCAATCAATTTATGTTAACCATTTTAGGGTTGGTTAGGTTCGGTTATATATCTACATTAGTTTTAACTCAAATGAAAAGAACTTAACTCATACATAATGAAATGAACAGTTTTATCATTTCATAAGAAAAAAATTAGAGAAAATATATTAATTCAGGAAAACTTGGCTTATTAGGCAAATCGGGCCTTGCATAGTAGGCTGAGAAGTGCGTTCTGGCTACTAGGTACGACATATATATATATATATATATATATTAATTTTTATTTTATTTATTTATTTTTTAAAAATATGTTATATTTATAAATATGTATGTATATTTAAATATTGATATATACCTGTGGGTCCAGGAGGCCATCTGTGTCCCCTCAGATGGTCTCCCTTATCACAGTTTGTGTCTATGGATGTGTGTCTGTGTGTGTGTTTATCCCTGTGAGTGTCCGTGTGAGTGTGTGAGAGTCCGGTTGCGTGTGTGTCCGGTTATGCCTGTGGGTCCACGAGGCCATCTGTGTCCCCTCAGATGGTCTCCCTTATCACAGTCTATGGGTGTGTGTGAGTGTGAGTGCCCCTGTGATTGTTCGGGTGAGGGTGTGTGTGTGTGTGTGAGTGTCCGGGTTTATGTGAGGTTTGGTTCCAGGAAACATCCTTCCCTTCCCCTCCCCATATCTCCTCCCTTATTCCCACAGTGGGTTCGAATCCCAGGTGATTAGACCTGCCCTAAGTCCATAGATCCAAGGTATCCATCCGTGGGCCCAACGGATTTCACCCCTTCCCCACTTTCCAAGGGCCAGGTCAATTCTAGCTATCCAGGAAACCTGTCGAAACAGAGGCAGCTACAGGAGGGGACACACAAATATTTGTGCCCTGCAGTTACACACCCGTTCCGACAGGCTCGATCGCAATCTATCTAGATGAGAACACGTTCTCTTCCGACTAGACCACGCTGGAATCGCTGTATGTCTCAAATTTGGTTCCTTTATTTATAGTTAGTATTTTTGGTGTATTAATTGATTTGTTTTAATTTTTTAATGACTTAGGTAGAGTGATTTAGGGAGTTGGGGGGGAGGTCGGGTTGTGTGTGTAGTGGATTGTACGAGATCGTGGTTTGTTAGTATTTATCTAGTTGTGTTCACCTAGTTGTGCTTGCGAGGGTTGAGCTCTGCTCTTTCGGCCCGCCTCTCAACTGCCAATCAATCAATTATTAATAACTAATAAAAGAAAATTCCACACACACACACACACCCAGGAAGCAGCCCGCAACAGCTGTCTAACGCTCATTTACATATTTACTGCTAAGTAATAGAGGGCATCAGAATGATAGAAACTCTGCTGATTTCCGTTTGTGCCATCACCGGGGGATCGAATGAACTAGGATTACGAGTCGGGAGCGACGTCCACTCAGCAATAAAGCCCCCTAGTTTGTGTATTGGTGCAAAAGATAATTTGGGAGAGGTTAAGGGAAAGGAATGACGTTTGGTGGCCTTTAAAGCTCTGGAGGGGAGGGGGGTTGCCAGTTATGAATTAAAATTTTTATTTTTTAAGATAGGATATATATGCAAAAGACGTTGCGAGATATAGTAAGAAAAGTGTTTCTGACTGAAGTTAGGTACTGTGTGATTGACTTGTATGTTAGGAAAAAGAATATTTATTAGAAACTTAGATAATCTTTAGAAACGTTTCTTCTTAAATAGTTGCAAATTATTGTGTGAAAAGCCTATGGTTACCGTACCTTAAACAAACACTCGTGAGCACAATTAGTCCACGGGATTCAGAGAGAGTGAGAATGAACAGCGAAATAGTAACAAAAAATGTGACAATGAGGGGAAACTATGTCATTCAAACGTTAACCATATAAATTACAGTAACACTAACTGAGCGTCTACATACATATTCCAATCAATTTATGTTAACCATTTTAGGGTTGGTTAGGTTCGGTTATATATCTACATTAGTTTTAACTCAAATGAAAAGAACTTAACTCATACATAATGAAATGAACACTTTTATCATTTCATAAGAAAAAAATTAGAGAAAATATATTAATTCAGGAAAACTTGGCTTATTAGGCAAATCGGGCCTTGCATAGTAGGCTGAGAAGTGCGTTCTGGCTACTAGGTACGACATATATATATTTATATATATATATATATATATATATATATATATATATATATATATATATATATATATATATATATTAATTTTTATTTTATTTATTTATTTTTTAAAAATATGTTATATTTATAAATATGTATGTATATTTAAATATTGATATATACCTGTGGGTCCAGGAGGCCATCTGTGTCCCCTCAGATGGTCTCCCTTATCACAGTTTGTGTCTATGGATGTGTGTCTGTGTGTGTGTTTATCCCTGTGAGTGTCCGTGTGAGTGTGTGAGAGTCCGGTTGCGTGTGTGTCCGGTTATGCCTGTGGGTCCACGAGGCCATCTGTGTCCCCTCAGATGGTCTCCCTTATCACAGTCTATGGGTGTGTGTGAGTGTGAGTGCCCCTGTGATTGTTCGGGTGAGGGTGTGTGTGTGTGTGTGAGTGTCCGGGTTTATGTGAGGTTTGGTTCCAGGAAACATCCTTCCCCTTCCCCTCCCCATATCTCCTCCCTTATTCCCACCGTGGGTTCGAATCCCAGGTGATTAGACCTGCCCTAAGTCCATAGATCCAAGGTATCCATCCGTGGGCCCAACGGATTTCACCCCTTCCCCACTTTCCAAGGGCCAGGTCAATTCTAGCTATCCAGGAAACCTGTCGAAACAGAGGCAGCTACAGGAGGGGACACACAAATATTTGTGCCCTGCAGTTACACACCCGTTCCGACAGGCTCGATCGCAATCTATCTAGATGAGAACACGTTCTCTTCCGACTAGACCACGCTGGAATCGCTGTATGTCTCAAATTTGGTTCCTTTATTTATAGTTAGTATTTTTGGTGTATTAATTGATTTGTTTTAATTTTTTAATGACTTAGGTAGAGTGATTTAGGGAGTTGGGGGGGAGGTCGGGTTGTGTGTGTAGTGGATTGTACGAGATCGTGGTTTGTTAGTATTTATCTAGTTGTGTTCACCTAGTTGTGCTTGCGAGGGTTGAGCTCTGCTCTTTCGGCCCGCCTCTCAACTGCCAATCAATCAATTATTAATAACTAATAAAAAAAAATTCCACACACACACACACACCCAGGAAGCAGCCCGCAACAGCTGTCTAACGCTCATTTACATATTTACTGCTAAGTAACAGAGGGCATCAGAATGATAGAAACTCTGCTGATTTCCGTTTGTGCCATCACCGGGGGATCGAACAACCCGTTCTCGCAAATTCGTAAAGTCAATATTGACTTATTAACTACGTGCATAGGTGATATACTAAACATAATAGATACCCCTAAAAAGATTCATAGAAAACACCAACCTTACCTAACCTTGTTAGTATCTTAAGATAAGCATCTTATTGCTTCGTAATTACAATTATTACTTAACCTATACCTATTACAGGTTAGGTAATAATTGTAATTACGAAGCAATAAGATGCTTATCTTAAGATACTAACAAGGTTAGGTAAGGTCGGTGTTTTCTATGAATCTTTTTAAGGGTATCTATTATGTTAAGTATGTCACCTATGCACATATTTAATAAGTCAATATTGACTTATTAAATTTGCGAGAACGGGTTGGATCGAATGAACTAGGATTACGAGTCGGGAGCGACGTCCACTCAGCAATAAAGCCCCCTAGTTTGTGTATTGGTGCAAAAGATAATTTGGGAGATGTTAAGGGAAAGGAATGACGTTTGGTGGCCTTGAAAGCTCTGGAGGGGAGGGGGGTTGCCAGTTATGAATTAAAATTGTTATTTTTTAAGATAGGATATATATGCAAAAGACGTTGCGAGATATAGTAAGAAAAGTGTTTCTGACTGAAGTTAGGTACTGTGTGATTGACTTGTATGTTAGGAAAAAGAATATTTATTAGAAACTTAGATAATCTTTAGAAATGTTTCTTCTTAAATAGTTGCAAATTATTGTGTGAAAAGCCTATGGTTACCGTACCTTAAACAAACACTCGTGAGCACAATTAGTCCACGGGATTCAGAGAGAGTGAGAATGAACAGCGAAATAGTAACAAAAAATGTGACAATGAGGGGAAACTATGTCATTCAAACGTTAACCATATAAATTACAGTAACACTAACTGAGCGTCTACATACATATTCCAATCAATTTATGTTAACCATTTTAGGGTTGGTTAGGTTCGGTTATATATCTACATTAGTTTTAACTCAAATGAAAAGAACTTAACTCATACATAATGAAATGAACAGTTTTATCATTTCATAAGAAAAAAATTAGAGAAAATATATTAATTCAGGAAAACTTGGCTTATTAGGCAAATCGGGCCTTGCATAGTAGGCTGAGAAGTGCGTTCTGGCTACTAGGTACGACATATATATATATATATATATATATATATATATATATATATATATATATATATATATATATATATATATATATATATATATATATATATATTAATTTTTATTTTATTTATTTATTTTTTAAAAATATGTTATATTTATAAATATGTATGTATATTTAAATATTGATATATACCTGTGGGTCCAGGAGCCCATCTGTGTCCCCTCAGATGGTCTCCCTTATCACAGTTTGTGTCTATGGATGTGT
The DNA here is from genome assembly GCF_040958095.1 of Procambarus clarkii. NCBI lineage: Eukaryota > Metazoa > Arthropoda > Malacostraca > Decapoda > Cambaridae > Procambarus > Procambarus clarkii. The sequence goes on from NC_091184.1 coordinate 39,127,824, forward strand.
GTCTGTGTGTGTGTTTATCCCTGTGAGTGTCCGTGTGAGTGTGTGAGAGTCCGGTTGCGTGTGTGTCCGGTTATGCCTGTGGGTCCACGAGGCCATCTGTGTCCCCTCAGATGGTCTCCCTTATCACAGTCTATGGGTGTGTGTGAGTGTGAGTGCCCCTGTGATTGTTCGGGTGAGGGTGTGTGTGTGTGTGTGAGTGTCCGGGTTTATGTGAGGTTTGGTTCCAGGAAACATCCTTCCCTTCCCCTCCCCATATCTCCTCCCGTATTCCCACAGTGGGTTCGAATCCCAGGTGATTAGACCTGCCCTAAGTCCATAGATCCAAGGTATCCATCCGTGGGCCCAACGGATTTCACCCCTTCCCCACTTTCCAAGGGCCAGGTCAATTCTAGCTATCCAGGAAACCTGTCGAAACAGAGGCAGCTACAGGAGGGGACACACAAATATTTGTGCCCTGCAGTTACACACCCGTTCCGACAGGCTCGATCGCAATCTATCTAGATGAGAACACGTTCTCTTCCGACTAGACCACGCTGGAATCGCTGTATGTCTCAAATTTGGTTCCTTTATTTATAGTTAGTATTTTTGGTGTATTAATTGATTTGTTTTAATTTTTTAATGACTTAGGTAGAGTGATTTAGGGAGTTGGGGGGGAGGTCGGGTTGTGTGTGTAGTGGATTGTACGAGATCGTGGCTTGTTAGTATTTATCTAGTTGTGTTCACCTAGTTGTGCTTGCGAGGGTTGAGCTCTGCTCTTTCGGCCCGCCTCTCAACTGCCAATCAATCAATTATTAATAACTAATAAAAAAAAATTCCACACACACACACACACCCAGGAAGCAGCCCGCAACAGCTGTCTAACGCTCATTTACATATTTACTGCTAAGTAACAGAGGGCATCAGAATGATAGAAACTCTGCTGATTTCCGTTTGTGCCATCACCGGGGGATCGAATGAACTAGGATTACGAGTCGGGAGCGACGTCCACTCAGCAATAAAGCCCCCTAGTTTGTGTATTGGTGCAAAAGATAATTTGGGAGAGGTTAAGGGAAAGGAATGACGTTTGGTGGCCTTGAAAGCTCTGGAGGGGAGGGGGGTTGCCAGTTATGAATTAAAATTGTTATTTTTTAAGATAGGATATATATGCAAAAGACGTTGCGAGATATAGTAAGAAAAGTGTTTCTGACTGAAGTTAGGTACTGTGTGATTGACTTGTATGTTAGGAAAAAGAATATTTATTAGAAACTTAGATAATCTTTAGAAACGTTTCTTCTTAAATAGTTGCAAATTATTGTGTGAAAAGCCTATGGTTACCGTACCTTAAACAAACACTCGTGAGCACAATTAGTCCACGGGATTCAGAGAGAGTGAGAATGAACAGCGAAATAGTAACAAAAAATGTGACAATGAGGGGAAACTATGTCATTCAAACGTTAACCATATAAATTACAGCAACACTAACTGAGCGTCTACATACATATTCCAATCAATTTATGTTAACCATTTTAGGGTTGGTTAGGTTCGGTTATATATCTACATTAGTTTTAACTCAAATGAAAAGAACTTAACTCATACATAATGAAATGAACACTTTTATCATTTCATAAGAAAAAAATTAGAGAAAATATATTAATTCAGGAAAACTTGGCTTATTAGGCAAATCGGGCCTTGCATAGTAGGCTGAGAAGTGCGTTCTGGCTACTAGGTACGACATATATATATATATATATATATATATATATATATATATATATATATATATATATATATATATATATATATATATATATATATATATATATATATATATATATATATTAATTTTTATTTTATTTATTTATATTTTAAAAATATGTTATATTTATAAATATGTATGTATATTTAAATATTGATATATACCTGTGGGTCCAGGAGGCCATCTGTGTCCCCTCAGATGGTCTCCCTTATCACAGTTTGTGTCTATGGATGTGTGTCTGTGTGTGTGTTTATCCCTGTGAGTGTCCGTGTGAGTGTGTGAGAGTCCGGTTGCGTGTGTGTCCGGTTATGCCTGTGGGTCCACGAGGCCATCTGTGTCCCCTCAGATGGTCTCCCTTATCACAGTCTATGGGTGTGTGTGAGTGTGAGTGCCCCTGTGATTGTTCGGGTGAGGGTGTGTGTGTGTGTGTGAGTGTCCGGGTTTATGTGAGGTTTGGTTCCAGGAAACATCCTTCCCTTCCCCTCCCCATATCTCCTCCCTTATTCCCACCGTGGGTTCGAATCCCAGGTGATTAGACCTGCCCTAAGTCCATAGATCCAAGGTATCCATCCGTGGGCCCAACGGATTTCACCCCTTCCCCACTTTCCAAGGGCCAGGTCAATTCTAGCTATCCAGGAAACCTGTCGAAACAGAGGCAGCTACAGGAGGGGACACACAAATATTTGTGCCCTGCAGTTACACACCCGTTCCGACAGGCTCGATCGCAATCTATCTAGATGAGAACACGTTCTCTTCCGACTAGACCACGCTGGAATCGCTGTATGTCTCAAATTTGGTTCCTTTATTTATAGTTAGTATTTTTGGTGTATTAATTGATTTGTTTTAATTTTTTAATGACTTAGGTAGAGTGATTTAGGGAGTTGGGGGGGAGGTCGGGTTGTGTGTGTAGTGGATTGTACGAGATCGTGGTTTGTTAGTATTTATCTAGTTGTGTTCACCTAGTTGTGCTTGCGAGGGTTGAGCTCTGCTCTTTCGGCCCGCCTCTCAACTGCCAATCAATCAATTATTAATAACTAATAAAAAAAAATTCCACACACACACACACACCCAGGAAGCAGCCCGCAACAGCTGTCTAACGCTCATTTACATATTTACTGCTAAGTAACAGAGGGCATCAGAATGATAGAAACTCTGCTGATTTCCGTTTGTGCCATCACCGGGGGATCGAATGAACTAGGATTACGAGTCGGGAGCGACGTCCACTCAGCAATAAAGCCCCCTAGTTTGTGTATTGGTGCAAAAGATAATTTGGGAGAGGTTAAGGGAAAGGAATGACGTTTGGTGGCCTTGAAAGCTCTGGAGGGGAGGGGGGTTGCCAGTTATGAATTAAAATTGTTATTTTTTAAGATAGGATATATATGCAAAAGACGTTGCGAGATATAGTAAGAAAAGTGTTTCTGACTGAAGTTAGGTACTGTGTGATTGACTTGTATGTTAGGAAAAAGAATATTTATTAGAAACTTAGATAATCTTTAGAAACGTTTCTTCTTAAATAGTTGCAAATTATTGTGTGAAAAGCCTATGGTTACCGTACCTTAAACAAACACTCGTGAGCACAATTAGTCCACGGGATTCAGAGAGAGTGAGAATGAACAGCGAAATAGTAACAAAAAATGTGACAATGAGGGGAAACTATGTCATTCAAACGTTAACCATATAAATTACAGTAACACTAACTGAGCGTCTACATACATATTCCAATCAATTTATGTTAACCATTTTAGGGTTGGTTAGGTTCGGTTATATATCTACATTAGTTTTAACTCAAATGAAAAGAACTTAACTCATACATAATGAAATGAACACTTTTATCATTTCATAAGAAAAAAATTAGAGAAAATATATTAATTCAGGAAAACTTGGCTTATTAGGCAAATCGGGCCTTGCATAGTAGGCTGAGAAGTGCGTTCTGGCTACTAGGTACGACATATATATATTTATATATATATATATATATATATATATATATATATATATATATATATATATATATATATTAATTTTTATTTTATTTATTTATTTTTTAAAAATATGTTATATTTATAAATATGTATGTATATTTAAATATTGATATATACCTGTGGGTCCAGGAGGCCATCTGTGTCCCCTCAGATGGTCTCCCTTATCACAGTTTGTGTCTATGGATGTGTGTCTGTGTGTGTGTTTATCCCTGTGAGTGTCCGTGTGAGTGTGTGAGAGTCCGGTTGCGTGTGTGTCCGGTTATGCCTGTGGGTCCACGAGGCCATCTGTGTCCCCTCAGATGGTCTCCCTTATCACAGTCTATGGGTGTGTGTGAGTGTGAGTGCCCCTGTGATTGTTCGGGTGAGGGTGTGTGTGTGTGTGTGAGTGTCCGGGTTTATGTGAGGTTTGGTTCCAGGAAACATCCTTCCCCTTCCCCTCCCCATATCTCCTCCCTTATTCCCACCGTGGGTTCGAATCCCAGGTGATTAGACCTGCCCTAAGTCCATAGATCCAAGGTATCCATCCGTGGGCCCAACGGATTTCACCCCTTCCCCACTTTCCAAGGGCCAGGTCAATTCTAGCTATCCAGGAAACCTGTCGAAACAGAGGCAGCTACAGGAGGGGACACACAAATATTTGTGCCCTGCAGTTACACACCCGTTCCGACAGGCTCGATCGCAATCTATCTAGATGAGAACACGTTCTCTTCCGACTAGACCACGCTGGAATCGCTGTATGTCTCAAATTTGGTTCCTTTATTTATAGTTAGTATTTTTGGTGTATTAATTGATTTGTTTTAATTTTTTAATGACTTAGGTAGAGTGATTTAGGGAGTTGGGGGGGAGGTCGGGTTGTGTGTGTAGTGGATTGTACGAGATCGTGGTTTGTTAGTATTTATCTAGTTGTGTTCACCTAGTTGTGCTTGCGAGGGTTGAGCTCTGCTCTTTCGGCCCGCCTCTCAACTGCCAATCAATCAATTATTAATAACTAATAAAAAAAAATTCCACACACACACACACACCCAGGAAGCAGCCCGCAACAGCTGTCTAACGCTCATTTACATATTTACTGCTAAGTAACAGAGGGCATCAGAATGATAGAAACTCTGCAGATTTCCGTTTGTGCCATCACCGGGGGATCGAATGAACTAGGATTACGAGTCGGGAGCGACGTCCACTCAGCAATAAAGCCCCCTAGTTTGTGTATTGGTGCAAAAGATAATTTGGGAGAGGTTAAGGGAAAGGAATGACGTTTGGTGGCCTTGAAAGCTCTGGAGGGGAGGGGGGTTGCCAGTTATGAATTAAAATTGTTATTTTTTAAGATAGGATATATATGCAAAAGACGTTGCGAGATATAGTAAGAAAAGTGTTTCTGACTGAAGTTAGGTACTGTGTGATTGACTTGTATGTTAGGAAAAAGAATATTTATTAGAAACTTAGATAATCTTTAGAAACGTTTCTTCTTAAATAGTTGCAAATTATTGTGTGAAAAGCCTATGGTTACCGTACCTTAAACAAACACTCGTGAGCACAATTAGTCCACGGGATTCAGAGAGAGTGAGAATGAACAGCGAAATAGTAACAAAAAATGTGACAATGAGGGGAAACTATGTCATTCAAACGTTAACCATATAAATTACAGCAACACTAACTGAGCGTCTACATACATATTCCAATCAATTTATGTTAACCATTTTAGGGTTGGTTAGGTTCGGTTATATATCTACATTAGTTTTAACTCAAATGAAAAGAACTTAACTCATACATAATGAAATGAACACTTTTATCATTTCATAAGAAAAAAATTAGAGAAAATATATTAATTCAGGAAAACTTGGCTTATTAGGCAAATCGGGCCTTGCATAGTAGGCTGAGAAGTGCGTTCTGTCTACTAGGTACGACATATATATATATATATATATATATATATATATATATATATATATATATATATATATATATTAATTTTTATTTTATTTATTTATATTTTAAAAATATGTTATATTTATAAATATGTATGTATATTTAAATATTGATATATACCTGTGGGTCCAGGAGGCCATCTGTGTCCCCTCAGATGGTCTCCCTTATCACAGTTTGTGTCTATGGATGTGTGTCTGTGTGTGTGTTTATCCCTGTGAGTGTCCGTGTGAGTGTGTGAGAGTCCGGTTGCGTGTGTGTCCGGTTATGCCTGTGGGTCCACGAGGCCATCTGTGTCCCCTCAGATGGTCTCCCTTATCACAGTCTATGGGTGTGTGTGAGTGTGAGTGCCCCTGTGATTGTTCGGGTGAGGGTGTGTGTGTGTGTGTGAGTGTCCGGGTTTATGTGAGGTTTGGTTCCAGGAAACATCCTTCCCTTCCCCTCCCCATATCTCCTCCCTTATTCCCACCGTGGGTTCGAATCCCAGGTGATTAGACCTGCCCTAAGTCCATAGATCCAAGGTATCCATCCGTGGGCCCAACGGATTTCACCCCTTCCCCACTTTCCAAGGGCCAGGTCAATTCTAGCTATCCAGGAAACCTGTCGAAACAGAGGCAGCTACAGGAGGGGACACACAAATATTTGTGCCCTGCAGTTACACACCCGTTCCGACAGGCTCGATCGCAATCTATCTAGATGAGAACACGTTCTCTTCCGACTAGACCACGCTGGAATCGCTGTATGTCTCAAATTTGGTTCCTTTATTTATAGTTAGTATTTTTGGTGTATTAATTGATTTGTTTTAATTTTTTAATGACTTAGGTAGAGTGATTTAGGGAGTTGGGGGGGAGGTCGGGTTGTGTGTGTAGTGGATTGTACGAGATCGTGGTTTGTTAGTATTTATCTAGTTGTGTTCACCTAGTTGTGCTTGCGAGGGTTGAGCTCTGCTCTTTCGGCCCGCCTCTCAACTGCCAATCAATCAATTATTAATAACTAATAAAAAAAAATTCCACACACACACACACACCCAGGAAGCAGCCCGCAACAGCTGTCTAACGCTCATTTACATATTTACTGCTAAGTAACAGAGGGCATCAGAATGATAGAAACTCTGCTGATTTCCGTTTGTGCCATCACCGGGGGATCGAATGAACTAGGATTACGAGTCGGGAGCGACGTCCACTCAGCAATAAAGCCCCCTAGTTTGTGTATTGGTGCAAAAGATAATTTGGGAGAGGTTAAGGGAAAGGAATGACGTTTGGTGGCCTTGAAAGCTCTGGAGGGGAGGGGGGTTGCCAGTTATGAATTAAAATTGTTATTTTTTAAGATAGGATATATATGCAAAAGACGTTGCGAGATATAGTAAGAAAAGTGTTTCTGACTGAAGTTAGGTACTGTGTGATTGACTTGTATGTTAGGAAAAAGAATATTTATTAGAAACTTAGATAATCTTTAGAAACGTTTCTTCTTAAATAGTTGCAAATTATTGTGTGAAAAGCCTATGGTTACCGTACCTTAAACAAACACTCGTGAGCACAATTAGTCCACGGGATTCAGAGAGAGTGAGAATGAACAGCGAAATAGTAACAAAAAATGTGACAATGAGGGGAAACTATGTCATTCAAACGTTAACCATATAAATTACAGTAACACTAACTGAGCGTCTACATACATATTCCAATCAATTTATGTTAACCATTTTAGGGTTGGTTAGGTTCGGTTATATATCTACATTAGTTTTAACTCAAATGAAAAGAACTTAACTCATACATAATGCAATGAACACTTTTATCATTTCATAAGAAAAAAATTAGAGAAAATATATTAATTCAGGAAAACTTGGCTTATTAGGCAAATCGGGCCTTGCATAGTAGGCTGAGAAGTGCGTTCTGGCTACTAGGTACGACATATATATATTTATATATATATATATATATATATATATATATATATATATATATTAATTTTTATTTTATTTATTAATTTTTTAAAAATATGTTATATTTATAAATATGTATGTATATTTAAATATTGATATATACCTGTGGGTCCAGGAGGCCATCTGTGTCCCCTCAGATGGTCTCCCTTATCACAGTTTGTGTCTATGGATGTGTGTCTGTGTGTGTGTTTATCCCTGTGAGTGTCCGTGTGAGTGTGTGAGAGTCCGGTTGCGTGTGTGTCCGGTTATGCCTGTGGGTCCACGAGGCCATCTGTGTCCCCTCAGATGGTCTCCCTTATCACAGTCTATGGGTGTGTGTGAGTGTGAGTGCCCCTGTGATTGTTCGGGTGAGGGTGTGTGTGTGTGTGTGAGTGTCCGGGTTTATGTGAGGTTTGGTTCCAGGAAACATCCTTCCCCTTCCCCTCCCCATATCTCCTCCCTTATTCCCACCGTGGGTTCGAATCCCAGGTGATTAGACCTGCCCTAAGTCCATAGATCCAAGGTATCCATCCGTGGGCCCAACGGATTTCACCCCTTCCCCACTTTCCAAGGGCCAGGTCAATTCTAGCTATCCAGGAAACCTGTCGAAACAGAGGCAGCTACAGGAGGGGACACACAAATATTTGTGCCCTGCAGTTACACACCCGTTCCGACAGGCTCGATCGCAATCTATCTAGATGAGAACACGTTCTCTTCCGACTAGACCACGCTGGAATCGCTGTATGTCTCAAATTTGGTTCCTTTATTTATAGTTAGTATTTTTGGTGTATTAATTGATTTGTTTTAATTTTTTAATGACTTAGGTAGAGTGATTTAGGGAGTTGGGGGGGAGGTCGGGTTGTGTGTGTAGTGGATTGTACGAGATCGTGGTTTGTTAGTATTTATCTAGTTGTGTTCACCTAGTTGTGCTTGCGAGGGTTGAGCTCTGCTCTTTCGGCCCGCCTCTCAACTGCCAATCAATCAATTATTAATAACTAATAAAAAAAAATTCCACACACACACACACACCCAGGAAGCAGCCCGCAACAGCTGTCTAACGCTCATTTACATATTTACTGCTAAGTAACAGAGGGCATCAGAATGATAGAAACTCTGCTGATTTCCGTTTGTGCCATCACCGGGGGATCGAATGAACTAGGATTACGAGTCGGGAGCGACGTCCACTCAGCAATAAAGCCCCCTAGTTTGTGTATTGGTGCAAAAGATAATTTGGGAGATGTTAAGGGAAAGGAATGACGTTTGGTGGCCTTGAAAGCTCTGGAGGGGAGGGGGGTTGCCAGTTATGAATTAAAATTGTTATTTTTTAAGATAGGATATATATGCAAAAGACGTTGCGAGATATAGTAAGAAAAGTGTTTCTGACTGAAGTTAGGTACTGTGTGATTGACTTGTATGTTAGGAAAAAGAATATTTATTAGAAACTTAGATAATCTTTAGAAATGTTTCTTCTTAAATAGTTGCAAATTATTGTGTGAAAAGCCTATGGTTACCGTACCTTAAACAAACACTCGTGAGCACAATTAGTCCACGGGATTCAGAGAGAGTGAGAATGAACAGCGAAATAGTAACAAAAAATGTGACAATGAGGGGAAACTATGTCATTCAAACGTTAACCATATAAATTACAGTAACACTAACTGAGCGTCTACATACATATTCCAATCAATTTATGTTAACCATTTTAGGGTTGGTTAGGTTCGGTTATATATCTACATTAGTTTTAACTCAAATGAAAAGAACTTAACTCATACATAATGAAATGAACAGTTTTATCATTTCATAAGAAAAAAATTAGAGAAAATATATTAATTCAGGAAAACTTGGCTTATTAGGCAAATCGGGCCTTGCATAGTAGGCTGAGAAGTGCGTTCTGGCTACTAGGTACGACATATATATATATATATATATATATATATATATATATATATATATATATATATATATATATATATATATATATATATATATATATTAATTTTTATTTTATTTATTTATTTTTTAAAAATATGTTATATTTATAAATATGTATGTATATTTAAATATTGATATATACCTGTGGGTCCAGGAGCCCATCTGTGTCCCCTCAGATGGTCTCCCTTATCACAGTTTGTGTCTATGGATGTGTGTCTGTGTGTGTGTTTATCCCTGTGAGTGTCCGTGTGAGTGTGTGAGAGTCCGGTTGCGTGTGTGTCCGGTTATGCCTGTGGGTCCACGAGGCCATCTGTGTCCCCTCAGATGGTCTCCCTTATCACAGTCTATGGGTGTGTGTGAGTGTGAGTGCCCCTGTGATTGTTCGGGTGAGGGTGTGTGTGTGTGTGTGAGTGTCCGGGTTTATGTGAGGTTTGGTTCCAGGAAACATCCTTCCCTTCCCCTCCCCATATCTCCTCCCTTATTCCCACAGTGGGTTCGAATCCCAGGTGATTAGACCTGCCCTAAGTCCATAGATCCAAGGTATCCATCCGTGGGCCCAACGGATTTCACCCCTTCCCCACTTTCCAAGGGCCAGGTCAATTCTAGCTATCCAGGAAACCTGTCGAAACAGAGGCAGCTACAGGAGGGGACACACAAATATTTGTGCCCTGCAGTTACACACCCGTTCCGACAGGCTCGATCGCAATCTATCTAGATGAGAACACGTTCTCTTCCGACTAGACCACGCTGGAATCGCTGTATGTCTCAAATTTGGTTCCTTTATTTATAGTTAGTATTTTTGGTGTATTAATTGATTTGTTTTAATTTTTTAATGACTTAGGTAGAGTGATTTAGGGAGTTGGGGGGGAGGTCGGGTTGTGTGTGTAGTGGATTGTACGAGATCGTGGCTTGTTAGTATTTATCTAGTTGTGTTCACCTAGTTGTGCTTGCGAGGGTTGAGCTCTGCTCTTTCGGCCCGCCTCTCAACTGCCAATCAATCAATTATTAATAACTAATAAAAAAAAATTCCACACACACACACACACCCAGGAAGCAGCCCGCAACAGCTGTCTAACGCTCATTTACATATTTACTGCTAAGTAACAGAGGGCATCAGAATGATAGAAACTCTGCTGATTTCCGTTTGTGCCATCACCGGGGGATCGAATGAACTAGGATTACGAGTCGGGAGCGACGTCCACTCAGCAATAAAGCCCCCTAGTTTGTGTATTGGTGCAAAAGATAATTTGGGAGAGGTTAAGGGAAAGGAATGACGTTTGGTGGCCTTGAAAGCTCTGGAGGGGAGGGGGGTTGCCAGTTATGAATTAAAATTGTTATTTTTTAAGATAGGATATATATGCAAAAGACGTTGCGAGATATAGTAAGAAAAGTGTTTCTGACTGAAGTTAGGTACTGTGTGATTGACTTGTATGTTAGGAAAAAGAATATTTATTAGAAACTTAGATAATCTTTAGAAACGTTTCTTCTTAAATAGTTGCAAATTATTGTGTGAAAAGCCTATGGTTACCGTACCTTAAACAAACACTCGTGAGCACAATTAGTCCACGGGATTCAGAGAGAGTGAGAATGAACAGCGAAATAGTAACAAAAAATGTGACAATGAGGGGAAACTATGTCATTCAAACGTTAACCATATAAATTACAGCAACACTAACTGAGCGTCTACATACATATTCCAATCAATTTATGTTAACCATTTTAGGGTTGGTTAGGTTCGGTTATATATCTACATTAGTTTTAACTCAAATGAAAAGAACTTAACTCATACATAATGAAATGAACACTTTTATCATTTCATAAGAAAAAAATTAGAGAAAATATATTAATTCAGGAAAACTTGGCTTATTAGGCAAATCGGGCCTTGCATAGTAGGCTGAGAAGTGCGTTCTGGCTACTAGGTACGACATATATATATATATATATATATATATATATATATATATATATATATATATATATATATATATATATATATATATATATATTAATTTTTATTTTATTTATTTATTTTTTAAAAATATGTTATATTTATAAATATGTATGTATATTTAAATATTGATATATACCTGTGGGTCCAGGAGGCCATCTGTGTCCCCTCAGATGGTCTCCCTTATCACAGTTTGTGTCTATGGATGTGTGTCTGTGTGTGTGTTTATCCCTGTGAGTGTCCGTGTGAGTGTGTGAGAGTCCGGTTGCGTGTGTGTCCGGTTATGCCTGTGGGTCCACGAGGCCATCTGTGTCCCCTCAGATGGTCTCCCTTATCACAGTCTATGGGTGTGTGTGAGTGTGAGTGCCCCTGTGATTGTTCGGGTGAGGGTGTGTGTGTGTGTGTGAGTGTCCGGGTTTATGTGAGGTTTGGTTCCAGGAAACATCCTTCCCTTCCCCTCCCCATATCTCCTCCCTTATTCCCACCGTGGGTTCGAATCCCAGGTGATTAGACCTGCCCTAAGTCCATAGATCCAAGGTATCCATCCGTGGGCCCAACGGATTTCACCCCTTCCCCACTTTCCAAGGGCCAGGTCAATTCTAGCTATCCAGGAAACCTGTCGAAACAGAGGCAGCTACAGGAGGGGACACACAAATATTTGTGCCCTGCAGTTACACACCCGTTCCGACAGGCTCGATCGCAATCTATCTAGATGAGAACACGTTCTCTTCCGACTAGACCACGCTGGAATCGCTGTATGTCTCAAATTTGGTTCCTTTATTTATAGTTAGTATTTTTGGTGTATTAATTGATTTGTTTTAATTTTTTAATGACTTAGGTAGAGTGATTTAGGGAGTTGGGGGGGAGGTCGGGTTGTGTGTGTAGTGGATTGTACGAGATCGTGGTTTGTTAGTATTTATCTAGTTGTGTTCACCTAGTTGTGCTTGCGAGGGTTGAGCTCTGCTCTTTCGGCCCGCCTCTCAACTGCCAATCAATCAATTATTAATAACTAATAAAAAAAAATTCCACACACACACACACACACACCCAGGAAGCAGCCCGCAACAGCTGTCTAACGCTCATTTACATATTTACTGCTAAGTAACAGAGGGCATCAGAATGATAGAAACTCTGCTGATTTCCGTTTGTGCCATCACCGGGGGATCGAATGAACTAGGATTACGAGTCGGGAGCGACGTCCACTCAGCAATAAAGCCCCCTAGTTTGTGTATTGGTGCAAAAGATAATTTGGGAGAGGTTAAGGGAAAGGAATGACGTTTGGTGGCCTTGAAAGCTCTGGAGGGGAGGGGGGTTGCCAGTTATGAATTAAAATTGTTATTTTTTAAGATAGGATATATATGCAAAAGACGTTGCGAGATATAGTAAGAAAAGTGTTTCTGACTGAAGTTAGGTACTGTGTGATTGACTTGTATGTTAGGAAAAAGAATATTTATTAGAAACTTAGATAATCTTTAGAAACGTTTCTTCTTAAATAGTTGCAAATTATTGTGTGAAAAGCCTATGGTTACCGTACCTTAAACAAACACTCGTGAGCACAATTAGTCCACGGGATTCAGAGAGAGTGAGAATGAACAGCGAAATAGTAACAAAAAATGTGACAATGAGGGGAAACTATGTCATTCAAACGTTAACCATATAAATTACAGTAACACTAACTGAGCGTCTACATACATATTCCAATCAATTTATGTTAACCATTTTAGGGTTGGTTAGGTTCGGTTATATATCTACATTAGTTTTAACTCAAATGAAAAGAACTTAACTCATACATAATGAAATGAACACTTTTATCATTTCATAAGAAAAAAATTAGAGAAAATATATTAATTCAGGAAAACTTGGCTTATTAGGCAAATCGGGCCTTGCATAGTAGGCTGAGAAGTGCGTTCTGGCTACTAGGTACGACATATATATATATATATATATATATATATATATATATATATATATATATATATATATATATATATATATTAATTTTTATTTTATTTATTTATTTTTTAAAAATATGTTATATTTATAAATATGTATGTATATTTAAATATTGATATATACCTGTGGGTCCAGGAGGCCATCTGTGTCCCCTCAGATGGTCTCCCTTATCACAGTTTGTGTCTATGGATGTGTGTCTGTGTGTGTGTTTATCCCTGTGAGTGTCCGTGTGAGTGTGTGAGAGTCCGGTTGCGTGTGTGTCCGGTTATGCCTGTGGGTCCACGAGGCCATCTGTGTCCCCTCAGATGGTCTCCCCTATCACAGTCTATGGATGTGTGTGAGTGTGAGTGCCCCTGTGATTGTTCGGGTGAGGGTGTGTGTGTGTGTGTGAGTGTCCGAGTTTATGTGAGGTTTGGTTCCAGGAAACATCCTTCCCCTTCCCCTCCCCATATCTCCTCCCTTATTCCCACCGTGGGTTCGAATCCCAGGTGATTAGACCTGCCCTAAGTCCATAGATCCAAGGTATCCATCCGTGGGCCCAACGGATTTCACCCCTTCCCCACTTTCCAAGGGCCAGGTCAATTCTAGCTATCCAGGAAACCTGTCGAAACAGAGGCAGCTACAGGAGGGGACACACAAATATTTGTGCCCTGCAGTTACACACCCGTTCCAACAGGCTCGATCGCAATCTATCTAGATGAGAACACGTTCTCTTCCGACTAGACCACGCTGGAATCGCTGTATGTCTCAAATTTGGTTCCTTTATTTATAGTTAGTATTTTTGGTGTATTAATTGATTTGTTTTAATTTTTTAATGACTTAGGTAGAGTGATTTAGGAAGTTGGGGGGGAGGTCGGGTTGTGTGTGTAGTGGATTGTACGAGATCGTGGTTTGTTAGTATTTATCTAGTTGTGTTCACCTAGTTGTGCTTGTGAGGGTTGAGCTCTGGTCTTTCGGCCCGCCTCTCAACTGCCAATCAATCAATTATTAATAACTAATAAAAAAAAATTCCACACACACACACACACCCAGGAAGCAGCCCGCAACAGCTGTCCAACGCTCATTTACATATTTACTGCTAAGTAACAGAGGGCATCAGAATGATTGAAACTCTGCTGATTTCCGTTTGTGCCATCACCGGGGGATCGAATGAACTAGGATTACGAGTCGGGAGCGACGTCCACTCAGCAATAAAGCCCCTAGTTTGTGTATTGGTGCAAAAGATAATTTGGGAGAGGTTAAGGGAAAGGAATGACGTTTGGTGGCCTTGAAAGCTCTGGAGGGGAGGGGGGTTGCCAGTTATGAATTAAAATTGTTATTTTTTAAGATAGGATATATATGCAAAAGACGTTGCGAGATATAGTAAGAAAAGTGTTTCTGACTGAAGTTAGGTACTGTGTGATTGACTTGTATGTTAGGAAAAAGAATATTTATTAGAAACTTAGATAATCTTTAGAAATGTTTCTTCTTAAATAGTTGCAAATTATTGTGTGAAAAGCCTATGGTTACCGTACCTTAAACAAACACTCGTGAGCACAATTAGTCCACGGGATTCAGAGAGAGTGAGAATGAACAGCGAAATAGTAACAAAAAATGTGACAATGAGGGGAAACTATGTCATTCAAACGTTAACCATATAAATTACAGTAACACTAACTGAGCGTCTACATACATATTCCAATCAATTTATGTTAACCATTTTAGGGTTGGTTAGGTTCGGTTATATATCTACATTAGTTTTAACTCAAATGAAAAGAACTTAACTCATACATAATGAAATGAACACTTTTATCATTTCATAAGAAAAAAATTAGAGAAAATATATTAATTCAGGAAAACTTGGCTTATTAGGCAAATCGGGCCTTGCATAGTAGGCTGAGAAGTGCGTTCTGGCTACTAGGTACGACATATATATATATATATATATATATATATGTCGTACCTAGTAGCCAGAACGCACTTCTCGGCCTACTATTCAAGGCCCGATTTGCCTAATAAGCCAAGTTTTCCTGAAATAGTATATTTTCTCTAATTTTTTTCTTATGAAATGATAAACCTACCCATTTCATTATGTATGAGGTCAATTTTTTTTTATTAGAGTTAAAATTAACGTAGATATATGACCGAACCTAACCAACCCTACCTAACCTAACCTAACCTATCTTTATAGGTTAGGTTAGGTTAGGGAGCGGAAAAAGTTAGGTTAGGTTAGGTTAGGTAGGTTAGGTTGCCGAAAAACAATTAATTCATGAAAACTTGGCTTATTAGGCAAATCGGGCCTTGAATAGTAGGCTGAGAAGTGCGTTCTGGCTACTAGGTACGACATATATATATATATATATATATATATATATATATATATATATATATATATATATATATATATATGTCGTACCTAGTAGCCAGAACGCACTTCTCGGCCTACTATGCAAGGCCCGATTTGCCTAATAAGCCAAGTTATCCTGAATTAATATATTTTCTCTAATTTTTTTCTTATGAGATGATAAAGCTACCCATTTCATTATGTATGAGGTCAATTTTTTTTATTGGAGTTAAAATTAACGTAGATATATGACCGAACCTAACCAACCCTACTTAACCTAACCTAACCTATCTTTATAGGTTAGGTTAGGTAGGTTAGGTAGTCGAAAAACAATTAATTCATGAAAACTTGGCTTATTAGGCAAATCGGGCCTTGCATAGTAGGCAGAGAAGTGCGTTCTGGCTACTAGGTACGACATATATATATATATATATATATATATATATATATATATATATATATATATATATATATATATATATATATATATATATATATATATATATATTAATTTTTATTTTATTTATTTATTTTTTAAAAATATGTTATATTTATAAATATGTATGTATATTTAAATATTGATATATACCTGTGGGTCCAGGAGGCCATCTGTGTCCCCTCAGATGGTCTCCCTTATCACAGTTTGTGTCTATGGATGTGTGTCTGTGTGTGTGTTTATTCCTGTGAGTGTCCGTGTGAGTGTGTGAGAGTCCGGTTGCGTGTGTGTCCGGTTATGCCTGTGGGTCCACGAGGCCATCTGTGTCCCCTCAGATGGTCTCCCCTATCACAGTCTATGGATGTGTGTGAGTGTGAGTGCCCCTGTGATTGTTCGGGTGAGGGTGTGTGTGTGTGTGTGAGTGTCCGAGTTTATGTGAGGTTTGGTTCCAGGAAACATCCTTCCCCTTCCCCTCCCCATATCTCCTCCCTTATTCCCACCGTGGGTTCGAATCCCAGGTGATTAGACCTGCCCTAAGTCCATAGATCCAAGGTATCCATCCGTGGGCCCAACGGATTTCACCCCTTCCCCACTTTCCAAGGGCCAGGTCAATTCTAGCTATCCAGGAAACCTGTCGAAACAGAGGCAGCTACAGGAGGGGACACACAAATATTTGTGCCCTGCAGTTACACACCCGTTCCAACAGGCTCGATCGCAATCTATCTAGATGAGAACACGTTCTCTTCCGACTAGACCACGCTGGAATCGCTGTATGTCTCAAATTTGGTTCCTTTATTTATAGTTAGTATTTTTGGTGTATTAATTGATTTGTTTTAATTTTTTAATGACTTAGGTAGAGTGATTTAGGGAGTTGGGGGGGAGGTCGGGTTGTGTGTGTAGTGGATTGTACGAGATCGTGGTTTGTTAGTATTTATCTAGTTGTGTTCACCTAGTTGTGCTTGTGAGGGTTGAGCTCTGGTCTTTCGGCCCGCCTCTCAACTGCCAATCAATCAATTATTAATAACTAATAAAAAAAAATTCCACACACACACACACACCCAGGAAGCAGCCCGCAACAGCTGTCCAACGCTCATTTACATATTTACTGCTAAGTAACAGAGGGCATCAGAATGATTGAAACTCTGCTGATTTCCGTTTGTGCCATCACCGGGGGATCGAATGAACTAGGATTACGAGTCGGGAGCGACGTCCACTCAGCAATAAAGCCCCTAGTTTGTGTATTGGTGCAAAAGATAATTTGGGAGAGGTTAAGGGAAAGGAATGACGTTTGGTGGCCTTGAAAGCTCTGGAGGGGAGGGGGGTTGCCAGTTATGAATTAAAATTGTTATTTTTTAAGATAGGATATATATGCAAAAGACGTTGCGAGATATAGTAAGAAAAGTGTTTCTGACTGAAGTTAGGTACTGTGTGATTGACTTGTATGTTAGGAAAAAGAATATTTATTAGAAACTTAGATAATCTTTAGAAATGTTTCTTCTTAAACAGTTGCAAATTATTGTGTGAAAAGCCTATGGTTACCGTACCTTAGACAAACACTCGTGAGCACAATTAGTCCACGGGATTCAGAGAGAGTGAGAATGAACAGCGAAATAGTAACAAAAAATGTGACAATGAGGGGAAACTATGTCATTCAAACGTTAACCATATAAATTACAGTAACACTAACTGAGCGTCTACATACATATTCCAATCAATTTATGTTAACCATTTTAGGGTTGGTTAGGTTCGGTTATATATCTACATTAGTTTTAACTCAAATGAAAAGAACTTAACTCATACATAATGAAATGAACACTTTTATCATTTCATAAGAAAAAAATTAGAGAAAATATATTAATTCAGGAAAACTTGGCTTATTAGGCAAATCGGGCCTTGCATAGTAGGCTGAGAAGTGCGTTCTGGCTACTAGGTACGACATATATATATATATATATATATATATATATATATATATATATATATATATATATATATATATATATATATATATATATATATATATATATATATATATATATATATATATATTAATTTTTATTTTATTTATTTTTTTTTAAAAATATGTTATATTTATAAATATGTATGTATATTTAAATATTGATATATACCTGTGGGTCCAGGAGGCCATCTGTGTCCCCTCAGATGGTCTCCCTTATCACAGTTTGTGTCTATGGATGTGTGTCTGTGTGTGTGTTTATCCCTGTGAGTGTCCCTGTGAGTGTGTGAGAGTCCGGTTGCGTGTGTGTCCGGTTATGCCTGTGGGTCCACGAGGCCATCTGTGTCCCCTCAGATGGTCTCCCTTATCACAGTCTATGGGTGTGTGTGAGTGTGAGTGCCCCTGTGATTGTTCGGGTGAGGGTGTGTGTGTGTGTGTGAGTGTCCGGGTTTATGTGAGGTTTGGTTCCAGGAAACATCCTTCCCCTTCCCCTCGCCATATCTCCTCCCTTATTCCCACCGTGGGTTCGAATCTCAGGTGATTAGACCTGCCCTAAGTCCATAGATCCAAGGTATCCATCCGTGGGCCCAACGGATTTCACCCCTTCCCCACTTTCCAAGGGCCAGGTCAATTCTAGCTATCCAGGAAACCTGTCGAAACAGAGGCAGCTACAGGAGGGGACACACAAATATTTGTGCCCTGCAGTTACACACCCGTTCCGACAGGCTCGATCGCAATCTATCCAGATGAGAACACGTTCTCTTCCGACTAGACCACGCTGGAATCGCTGTATGTCTCAAATTTGGTTCCTTTATTTATAGTTAGTATTTTTGGTGTATTAATTGATTTGTTTTAATTTTTTAATGACTTAGGTAGAGTGATTTAGGGAGTTGGGGGGGAGGTCGGGTTGTGTGTGTAGTGGATTGTACGAGATCGTGGTTTGTTAGTATTTATCTAGTTGTGTTCACCTAGTTGTGCTTGCGAGGGTTGAGCTCTGCTCTTTCGGCCCGCCTCTCAACTGCCAATCAATCAATTATTAATAACTAATAAAAAAAAATTCCACACACACACACACACCCAGGAAGCAGCCCGCAACAGCTGTCTAACGCTCATTTACATATTTACTGCTAAGTAACAGAGGGCATCAGAATGATAGAAACTCTGCTGATTTCCGTTTGTGCCATCACCGGGGGATCGAATGAACTAGGATTACGAGTCGGGAGCGACGTCCACTCAGCAATAAAGCCCCCTAGTTTGTGTATTGGTGCAAAAGATAATTTGGGAGAGGTTAAGGGAAAGGAATGACGTTTGGTGGCCTTGAAAGCTCTGGAGGAGAGGGGGGTTGCCAGTTATGAATTAAAATTGTTATTTTTTAAGATAGGATATATATGCAAAAGACGTTGCGAGATATAGTAAGAAAAGTGTTTCTGACTGAAGTTAGGTACTGTGTGATTGACTTGTATGTTAGGAAAAAGAATATTTATTAGAAACTTAGATAATCTTTAGAAATGTTTCTTCTTAAATAGTTGCAAATTATTGTGTGAAAAGCCTATGGTTACCGTACCTTAAACAAACACTCGTGAGCACAATTAGTCCACGGGATTCAGAGAGAGTGAGAATGAACAGCGAAATAGTAACAAAAAATGTGACAATGAGGGGAAACTATGTCATTCAAACGTTAACCATATAAATTACAGTAACACTAACTGAGCGTCTACATACATATTCCAATCAATTTATGTTAACCATTTTAGGGTTGGTTAGGTTCGGTTATATATCTACATTAGTTTTAACTCAAATGAAAAGAACTTAACTCATACATAATGAAATGAACACTTTTATCATTTCATAAGAAAAAAATTAGAGAAAATATATTAATTCAGGAAAACTTGGCTTATTAGGCAAATCGGGCCTTGCATAGTAGGCTGAGAAGTGCGTTCTGGCTACTAGGTACGACATATATATATATATATATATATATATATATATATATATATATATATATATATATATATATATATATATATATATGTCGTACCTAGTAGCCAGAACGCACTTCTCTGCCTACTATTCAAGGCCCGATTTGCCTAATAAGCCAAGTTTTCATGAATTAATTGTTTTTCGACTACCTAACCTACCTAACCTAACCTAACCTAACTTTTTCGGCCACCTAACCTAACCTAACCTATAAAGATAGGTTAGGTTAGGTTAGGTAGGGTTGGTTAGGTTCGGTCAAATATCTACGTTAATTTTAACTCCAATAAAAAAAAATTGACCTCATACATAATGAAATGGGTAGCTTTATCATTTCATAAGAAAAAAATTAGAGAAAATATATTAATTCAGGAAAACTTGGCTTATTAGGCAAATCGGGCCTTGAATAGTAGGCTGAGAAGTGCGTTCTGGCTACTAAGTACGACATATATATATATATATATATATATTAATTTTTATTTTATTTATTTATTTTTTAAAAATATGTTATATTTATAAATATGTATGTATATTTAAATATTGATATATACCTGTGGGTCCAGGAGGCCATCTGTGTCCCCTCAGATGGTCTCCCTTATCACAGTTTGTGTCTATGGATGTGTGTCTGTGTGTGTGTTTATCCCTGTGAGTGTCCGTGTGAGTGTGTGAGAGTCCGGTTGCGTGTGTGTCCGGTTATGCCTGTGGGTCCACGAGGCCATCTGTGTCCCCTCAGATGGTCTCCCCTATCACAGTCTATGGATGTGTGTGAGTGTGAGTGCCCCTGTGATTGTTCGGGTGAGGGTGTGTGTGTGTGTGTGAGTGTCCGGGTTTATGTGAGGTTTGGTTCCAGGAAACATCCTTCCCCTTCCCCTCCCCATATCTCCTCCCTTATTCCCACCGTGGGTTCGAATCCCAGGTGATTAGACCTGCCCTAAGTCCATAGATCCAAGGTATCCATCCGTGGGCCCAACGGATTTCACCCCTTCCCCACTTTCCAAGGGCCAGGTCAATTCTAGCTATCCAGGAAACCTGTCGAAACAGAGGCAGCTACAGGAGGGGACACACAAATATTTGTGCCCTGCAGTTACACACCCGTTCCAACAGGCTCGATCGCAATCTATCTAGATGAGAACACGTTCTCTTCCGACTAGACCACGCTGGAATCGCTGTATGTCTCAAATTTGGTTCCTTTATTTATAGTTAGTATTTTTGGTGAATTAATTGATTTGTTTTAATTTTTTAATGACTTAGGTAGAGTGATTTAGGGAGTTGGGGGGGAGGTCGGGTTGTGTGTGTAGTGGATTGTACGAGATCGTGGTTTGTTAGTATT
Source organism: Procambarus clarkii (assembly GCF_040958095.1). Classification (NCBI taxonomy): domain Eukaryota; kingdom Metazoa; phylum Arthropoda; class Malacostraca; order Decapoda; family Cambaridae; genus Procambarus; species Procambarus clarkii. The sequence continues at coordinate 39,149,232 of NC_091184.1, forward strand.
TATCTAGTTGTGTTCACCTAGTTGTGCTTGTGAGGGTTGAGCTCTGCTCTTTCGGCCCGCCTCTCAACTGCCAATCAATCAATTATTAATAACTAATAAAAAAAAATTCCACACACACACACACACCCAGGAAGCAGCCCGCAACAGCTGTCCAACGCTCATTTACATATTTACTGCTAAGTAACAGAGGGCATCAGAATGATTGAAACTCTGCTGATTTCCGTTTGTGCCATCACCGGGGGATCGAATGAACTAGGATTACGAGTCGGGAGCGACGTCCACTCAGCAATAAAGCCCCTAGTTTGTGTATTGGTGCAAAAGAAAATTTGGGAGAGGTTAAGGGAAAGGAATGACGTTTGGTGGCCTTGAAAGCTCTGGAGGGGAGGGGGGTTGCCAGTTATGAATTAAAATTGTTATTTTTTAAGATAGGATATATATGCAAAAGACGTTGCGAGATATAGTAAGAAAAGTGTTTCTGACTGAAGTTAGGTACTGTGTGATTGACTTGTATGTTAGGAAAAAGAATATTTATTAGAAACTTAGATAATCTTTAGAAATGTTTCTTCTTAAACAGTTGCAAATTATTGTGTGAAAAGCCTATGGTTACCGTACCTTAGACAAACACTCGTGAGCACAATTAGTCCACGGGATTCAGAGAGAGTGAGAATGAACAGCGAAATAGTAACAAAAAATGTGACAATGAGGGGAAACTATGTCATTCAAACGTTAACCATATAAATTACAGTAACACTAACTGAGCGTCTACATACATATTCCAATCAATTTATGTTAACCATTTTAGGGTTGGTTAGGTTCGGTTATATATCTACATTAGTTTTAACTCAAATGAAAAGAACTTAACTCATACATAATGAAATGAACAGTTTTATCATTTCATAAGAAAAAAATTAGAGAAAATATATTAATTCAGGAAAACTTGGCTTATTAGGCAAATCGGGCCTTGCATAGTAGGCTGAGAAGTGCGTTCTGGCTACTAGGTACGACATATATATATATATATATATATATATATATATATATATATATATATATATATATATATATATATATATATATATATATATATATATATATATATATATATTTTATTAAATATGACCGAAAAAGTAAGATTAATAATTCTAACACGAATTTTCTCAATCTTTCGTACATTATGCTTCACTGTTGGAGGTAAATCAAAAATCACTTCTCCAAAATTCATTTTTATTTCTAGTCTGACGCGACACGGGCGCGTTTCGTAAAACTTATTACATTTTCAAAGACTTCACAAATACACAACTGATTAGAACTTGCGTTTCCCTGATTTTATATCTACATTTGAGTGAGGTGGGAAGGGTGATGTGGCATTACATTTGAGTAAGGTGGGAAGGATGATGTGGCATTAGAGGATATTAATAGGGTATTAAAAGTATCAACACAAGACAGAACACGAAACAATGGATATTGAATAGAAGTGTTTGTAGAAAGCCTATTGGTCCATATTTCTTGATGCTTCTATATTGGAGCGGAGTCTTGAGGTGGGTAGAATATAGTTGTGCAATAATTGGCTGTTGATTGCTGGTGTTGACTTCTTGATGTGTAGTGCCTCGCAAACGTCGAGCCGCCTGCTATCGCTGTATCTATCGATGATTTCTGTGTTGTTTACTAGGATTTCTCTGGCGATGGTTTGGTTATGGGAAGAGATTATATGTTCCTTAATGGAGCCCTGTTGTTTATGCATCGTTAAACGCCTAGAAAGAGATGTTGTTGTCTTGCCTATATACTGGGTTTTTTGGAGCTTACAGTCCCCAAGTGGGCATTTGAAGGCATAGACGACGTTAGTCTCTTTTAAAGCGTTCTGTTTCGTGTCTGGAGAGTTTCTCATGAGTAGGCTGGCCGTTTTTCTGGTTTTATAGTAAATCGTCAGTTGTATCCTCTGATTTTTGTCTGTAGGGATAACGTTTCTATTAACAATATCTTTCAGGACCCTTTCCTCTGTTTTATGAGCTGTGGAAAAGAAGTTCCTGTAAAATAGTCTAATAGGGGGTATAGGTGTTGTGTTAGTTGTCTCTTCGGAGGTTGCATGGCTTTTCACTCCGAAGAGACTTGCATGGCTTTTCCTCCGAAGAGACAACTAACACAACACCTATACCCCCTATTAGACTATTTTACAGGAACTTCTTTTCCACAGCTCATAAAACAGAGGAAAGGGTCCTGAAAGATATTGTTAATAGAAACGTTATCCCTACAGACAAAAATCAGAGGATACAACTGACGATTTACTATAAAACCAGAAAAACGGCCAGCCTACTCATGAGAAACTCTCCAGACACGAAACAGAACGCTTTAAAAGAGACTAACGTCGTCTATGCCTTCAAATGCCCACTTGGGGACTGTAAGCTCCAAAAAACCCAGTATATAGGCAAGACAACAACATCTCTTTCTAGGCGTTTAACGATGCATAAACAACAGGGCTCCATTAAGGAACATATAATCTCTTCCCATAACCAAACCATCGCCAGAGAAATCCTAGTAAACAACACAGAAATCATCGATAGATACAGCGATAGCAGGCGGCTCGACGTTTGCGAGGCACTACACATCAAGAAGTCAACACCAGCAATCAACAGCCAATTATTGCACAACTATATTCTACCCACCTCAAGACTCCGCTCCAATATAGAAGCATCAAGAAATATGGACCAATAGGCTTTCTACAAACACTTCTATTCAATATCCATTGTTTCGTGTTCTGTCTTGTGTTGATACTTTTAATACCCTATCAATATCCTCTAATGCCACATCATCCTTCCCACCTTACTGAAATGTAATGCCACATCACCCTTCCCACCTCACTCAAATGTAGATATAAAATCAGAGAAACGCAAGTTCTAATCAGTTGTGTATTTGTGAAGTCTTTGAAAATGTAATAAGTTTTACGAAACGCGCCCGTGTCGCGTCAGACTAGAAATAAAAATGAATTTTGGAGAAGTGATTTTTGATTTACCTCCAACAGTGAAGCATAATGTACGAAAGATTGAGAAAATTCGTGTTAGAATTATTAATCTTACTTTTTCGGTCATATTTAATAAAATATGTCTACAGGAAAGACTGCTACCAAAATATATATATATATATATATATATATATATATATATATATATATATATATATATATATATATATATATATATATATATATATATATATATATATATATATATATATATATATTAATTTTTATTTTATTTATTTATTTTTTAAAAATATGTTATATTTATAAATATGTATGTATATTTAAATATTGATATATACCTGTGGGTCCAGGAGGCCATCTGTGTCCCCTCAGATGGTCTCCCTTATCACAGTTTGTGTCTATGGATGTGTGTCTGTGTGTGTGTTTATCCCTGTGAGTGTCCGTGTGAGTGTGTGAGAGTCCGGTTGCGTGTGTGTCCGGTTATGCCTGTGGGTCCACGAGGCCATCTGTGTCCCCTCAGATGGTCTCCCTTATCACAGTCTATGGGTGTGTGTGAGTGTGAGTGCCCCTGTGATTGTTCGGGTGAGGGTGTGTGTGTGTGTGTGAGTGTCCGGGTTTATGTGAGGTTTGGTTCCAGGAAACATCCTTCCCCTTCCCCTCCCCATATCTCCTCCCTTATTCCCACCGTGGGTTCGAATCCCAGGTGATTAGACCTGCCCTAAGTCCATAGATCCAAGGTATCCATCCGTGGGCCCAACGGATTTCACCCCTTCCCCACTTTCCAAGGGCCAGGTCAATTCTAGCTATCCAGGAAACCTGTCGAAACAGAGGCAGCTACAGGAGGGGACACACAAATATTTGTGCCCTGCAGTTACACACCCGTTCCGACAGGCTCGATCGCAATCTATCTAGATGAGAACACGTTCTCTTCCGACTAGACCACGCTGGAATCGCTGTATGTCTCAAATTTGGCTCCTTTATTTATAGTTAGTATTTTTGGTGTATTAATTGATTTGTTTTAATTTTTTAATGACTTAGGTAGAGTGATTTAGGGAGTTGGGGGGGAGGTCGGGTTGTGTGTGTAGTGGATTGTACGAGATCGTGGTTTGTTAGTATTTATCTAGTTGTGTTCACCTAGTTGTGCTTGCGAGGGTTGAGCTCTGCTCTTTCGGCCCGCCTCTCAACTGCCAATCAATCAATTATTAATAACTAATAAAAAAAAATTCCACACACACACACACACCCAGGAAGCAGCCCGCAACAGCTGTCTAACGCTCATTTACATATTTACTGCTAAGTAACAGAGGGCATCAGAATGATAGAAACTCTGCTGATTTCCGTTTGTGCCATCACCGGGGGATCGAATGAACTAGGATTACGAGTCGGGAGCGACGTCCACTCAGCAATAAAGCCCCCTAGTTTGTGTATTGGTGCAAAAGATAATTTGGGAGAGGTTAAGGGAAAGGAATGACGTTTGGTGGCCTTGAAAGCTCTGGAGGGGAGGGGGGTTGCCAGTTATGAATTAAAATTGTTATTTTTTAAGATAGGATATATATGCAAAAGACGTTGCGAGATATAGTAAGAAAAGTGTTTCTGACTGAAGTTAGGTACTGTGTGATTGACTTGTATGTTAGGAAAAAGAATATTTATTAGAAACTTAGATAATCTTTAGAAATGTTTCTTCTTAAATAGTTGCAAATTATTGTGTGAAAAGCCTATGGTTACCGTACCTTAAACAAACACTCGTGAGCACAATTAGTCCACGGGATTCAGAGAGAGTGAGAATGAACAGCGAAATAGTAACAAAAAATGTGACAATGAGGGGAAACTATGTCATTCAAACGTTAACCATATAAATTACAGTAACACTAACTGAGCGTCTACATACATATTCCAATCAATTTATGTTAACCATTTTAGGGTTGGTTAGGTTCGGTTATATATCTACATTAGTTTTAACTCAAATGAAAAGAACTTAACTCATACATAATGAAATGAACAGTTTTATCATTTCATAAGAAAAAAATTAGAGAAAATATTTTAATTCAGGAAAACTTGGCTTATTAGGCAAATCGGGCCTTGCATAGTAGGCTGAGAAGTGCGTTCTGGCTACTAGGTACGACATATATATATATATATATATATATATATATATATATATATATATATATATATATATATATATATATATATATATTAATTTTTATTTTATTTATTTATTTTTTAAAAATATGTTATATTTATAAATATGTATGTATATTTAAATATTGATATATACCTGTGGGTCCAGGAGGCCATCTGTGTCCCCTCAGATGGTCTCCCTTATCACAGTTTGTGTCTATGGATGTGTGTCTGTGTATGTGTTTATCCCTGTGAGTGTCCGTGTGAGTGTGTGAGAGTCCGGTTGCGTGTGTGTCCGGTTATGCCTGTGGGTCCTCGAGGCCATCTGTGTCCCCTCAGATGGTCTCCCTTATCACAGTCTATGGGTGTGTGTGAGTGTGAGTGCCCCTGTGATTGTTCGGGTGAGGGTGTGTGTGTGTGTGTGAGTGTCCGGGTTTATGTGAGGTTTGGTTCCAGGAAACATCCTTCCCCTTCCCCTCCCCATATCTCCTCCCTTATTCCCACCGTGGGTTCGAATCCCAGGTGATTAGACCTGCCCTAAGTCCATAGATCCAAGGTATCCATCCGTGGGCCCAACGGATTTCACCCCTTCCCCACTTTCCAAGGGCCAGGTCAATTCTAGCTATCCAGGAAACCTGTCGAAAATGAGGCAGCTACAGGAGGGGACACACAAATATTTGTGCCCTGCAGTTACACACCCGTTCCGACAGGCTCGATCGCAATCTATCTAGATGAGAACACGTTCTCTTCCGACTAGACCACGCTGGAATCGCTGTATGTCTCAAATTTGGTTCCTTTATTTATAGTTAGTATTTTTGGTGTATTAATTGATTTGTTTTAATTTTTTAATGACTTAGGTAGAGTGATTTAGGGAGTTGGGGGGGAGGTCGGGTTGTGTGTGTAGTGGATTGTACGAGATCGTGGTTTGTTAGTATTTATCTAGTTGTGTTCACCTAGTTGTGCTTGCGAGGGTTGAGCTCTGCTCTTTCGGCCCGCCTCTCAACTGCCAATCAATCAATTATTAATAACTAATAAAAAAAAATTCCACACACACACACACACCCAGGAAGCAGCCCGCAACAGCTGTCTAACGCTCATTTACATATTTACTGCTAAGTAACAGAGGGCATCAGAATGATAGAAACTCTGCTGATTTCCGTTTGTGCCATCACCGGGGGATCGAATGAACTAGGATTACGAGTCGGGAGCGACGTCCACTCAGCAATAAAGCCCCCTAGTTAGTGTATTGGTGCAAAAGATAATTTGGGAGAGGTTAAGGGAAAGGAATGACGTTTGGTGGCCTTGAAAGCTCTGGAGGGGAGGGGGGTTGCCAGTTATGAATTAAAATTGTTATTTTTTAAGATAGGATATATATGCAAAAGACGTTGCGAGATATAGTAAGAAAAGTGTTTCTGACTGAAGTTAGGTACTGTGTGATTGACTTGTATGTTAGGAAAAAGAATATTTATTAGAAACTTAGATAATCTTTAGAAATGTTTCTTCTTAAATAGTTGCAAATTATTGTGTGAAAAGCCTATGGTTACCGTACCTTAAACAAACACTCGTGAGCACAATTAGTCCACGGGATTCAGAGAGAGTGAGAATGAACAGCGAAATAGTAACAAAAAATGTGACAATGAGGGGAAACTATGTCATTCAAACGTTAACCATATAAATTACAGTAACACTAACTGAGCGTCTACATACATATTCCAATCAATTTATGTTAACCATTTTAGGGTTGGTTAGGTTCGGTTATATATCTACATTAGTTTTAACTCAAATGAAAAGAACTTAACTCATACATAATGAAATGAACACTTTTATCATTTCATAAGAAAAAAATTAGAGAAAATATATTAATTCAGGAAAACTTGGCTTATTAGGCAAATCGGGCCTTGCATAGTAGGCTGAGAAGTGCGTTCTGGCTACTAGGTACGACATATATATATATATATATATATATATATATATATATATATATATATATATATATATATATATATATATATATATATATATATATATATATATATATATATATATATATATATATTAATTTTTATTTTATTTATTTATTTTTTAAAAATATGTTATATTTATAAATATGTATGTATATTTAAATATTGATATATACCTGTGGGTCCAGGAGGCCATCTGTGTCCCCTCAGATGGTCTCCCTTATCACAGTTTGTGTCTATGGATGTGTGTCTGTGTGTGTGTTTATCCCTGTGAGTGTCCGTGTGAGTGTGTGAGAGTCCGGTTGCGTGTGTGTCCGGTTATGCCTGTGGGTCCACGAGGCCATCTGTGTCCCCTCAGATGGTCTCCCTTATCACAGTCTATGGATGTGTGTGAGTGTGAGTGCCCCTGTGATTGTTCGGGTGAGGGTGTGTGTGTGTGTGTGAGTGTCCGGGTTTATGTGAGGTTTGGTTCCAGGAAACATCCTTCCCCTTCCCCTCCCCATATCTCCTCCCTTATTCCCACCGTGGATTCGAATCCCAGGTGATTAGACCTGCCCTAAGTCCATAGATCCAAGGTATCCATCCGTGGGCCCAACGGATTTCACCCCTTCCCCACTTTCCAAGGGCCAGGTCAATTCTAGCTATCCAGGAAACCTGTCGAAAATGAGGCAGCTACAGGAGGGGACACACAAATATTTGTGCCCTGCAGTTACACACCCGTTCCGACAGGCTCGATCGCAATCTATCTAGATGAGAACACGTTCTCTTCCGACTAGACCACGCTGGAATCGCTGTATGTCTCAAATTTGGTTCCTTTATTTATAGTTAGTATTTTTGGTGTATTAATTGATTTGTTTTAATTTTTTAATGACTTAGGTAGAGTGATTTAGGGAGTTGGGGGGGAGGTCGGGTTGTGTGTGTAGTGGATTGTACGAGATCGTGGTTTGTTAGTATTTATCTAGTTGTGTTCACCTAGTTGTGCTTGTGAGGGTTGAGCTCTGCTCTTTCGGCCCGCCTCTCAACTGCCAATCAATCAATTATTAATAACTAATAAAAAAAAATTCCACACACACACACACACCCAGGAAGCAGCCCGCAACAGCTGTCCAACGCTCATTTACATATTTACTGCTAAGTAACAGAGGGCATCAGAATGATAGAAACTCTGCTGATTTCCGTTTGTGCCATCACCGGGGGATCGAATGAACTAGGATTACGAGTCGGGAGCGACGTCCACTCAGCAATAAAGCCCCTAGTTTGTGTATTGGTGCAAAAGATAATTTGGGAGAGGTTAAGGGAAAGGAATGACGTTTGGTGGCCTTGAAAGCTCTGGAGGGGAGGGGGGTTGCCAGTTATGAATTAAAATTGTTATTTTTTAAGATAGGATATATATGCAAAAGACGTTGCGAGATATAGTAAGAAAAGTGTTTCTGACTGAAGTTAGGTACTGTGTGATTGACTTGTATGTTAGGAAAAAGAATATTTATTAGAAACTTAGATAATCTTTAGAAATGTTTCTTCTTAAATAGTTGCAAATTATTGTGTGAAAAGCCTATGGTTACCGTACCTTAGACAAACACTCGTGAGCACAATTAGTCCACGGGATTCAGAGAGAGTGAGAATGAACAGCGAAATAGTAACAAAAAATGTGACAATGAGGGGAAACTATGTCATTCAAACGTTAACCATATAAATTACAGTAACACTAACTGAGCGTCTACATACATATTCCAATCAATTTATGTTAACCATTTTAGGGTTGGTTAGGTTCGGTTATATATCTACATTAGTTTTAACTCAAATGAAAAGAACTTAACTCATACATAATGAAATGAACACTTTTATCATTTCATAAGAAAAAAATTAGAGAAAATATATTAATTCAGGAAAACTTGGCTTATTAGGCAAATCGGGCCTTGCATAGTAGGCTGAGAAGTGCGTTCTGGCTACTAGGTACGACATATATATATATATATATATGCGAACAAGCCTGAATGGTCCCCAGGACATATGCAACTGAAAACTCACACCCCAGAAGTGACTCGAACCCATACTCCCAGAAGCAATGCATCTGGTATGTACAAGACGCCTTAATCCACTTGACCATCACGACCGGACATAATGAGGTGATAGCCGAGGCTATTTGAACCACCCCACCGCCGGCACTCGGATAGTTATCTTGGGCATAGCATTTTACCAAATCACCTCATTCTTTGGGGCAACACGTGAGGAACACAAATGCGAACAAGCCTGAATGGTCCCCAGGACATATGCAACTGAAAACTCACACCCCAGAAGTGACTCGAACCCATACTCCCAGAAGCAATGCATCTGGTATGTACAAGACGCCTTAATCCACTTGACCATCACGACCGGACATAATGAGGTGATAGCCGAGGCTATTTGAACCACCCCACCGCCGGCACTCGGATAGTTATCTTGGGCATAGCATTTTACCAAATCACCTCATTCTTTGGGGCAACACGTGAGGAACACAAATGCGAACAAGCCTGAATGGTCCCCAGGACATATGCAACTGAAAACTCACACCCCAGAAGTGACTCGAACCCATACTCCCAGAAGCAATGCATCTGGTATGTACAAGACGCCTTAATCCACTTGACCATCACGACCGGACATAATGAGGTGATAGCCGAGGCTATTTGAACCACCCCACCGCCGGCACTCGGATAGTTATCTTGGGCATAGCATTTTACCAAATCACCTCATTCTTTGGGGCAACACGTGAGGAACACAAATGCGAACAAGCCTGAATGGTCCCCAGGACATATGCAACTGAAAACTCACACCCCAGAAGTGACTCGAACCCATACTCCCAGAAGCAATGCATCTGGTATGTACAAGACGCCTTAATCCACTTGACCATCACGACCGGACATAATGAGGTGATAGCCGAGGCTATTTGAACCACCCCACCGCCGGCACTCGGATAGTTATCTTGGGCATAGCATTTTACCAAATCACCTCATTCTTTGGGGCAACACGTGAGGAACACAAATGCGAACAAGCCTGAATGGTCCCCAGGACATATGCAACTGAAAACTCACACCCCAGAAGTGACTCGAACCCATACTCCCAGAAGCAATGCATCTGGTATGTACAAGACGCCTTAATCCACTTGACCATCACGACCAAGTGATGGTCAAGTGGATTAAGGCGTCTTGTACATACCAGATGCATTGCTTCTGGGAGTATGGGTTCGAGTCACTTCTGGGGTGAGTTTTCAGTTGCATATGTCCTGGGGACCATTCAGGCTTGTTCGCATTTGTGTTCCTCACGTGTTGCCCCAAAGAATGAGGTGATTTGGTAAAATGCTATGCCCAAGATAACTATCCGAGTGCCGGCGGTGGGGTGGTTCAAATAGCCTCGGCTATCACCTCATTATGTCCGGTCGTGATGGTCAAGTGGATTAAGGCGTCTTGTACATACCAGATGCATTGCTTCTGGGAGTATGGGTTCGAGTCACTTCTGGGGTGTGAGTTTTCAGTTGCATATGTCCTGGGGACCATTCAGGCTTGTTCGCATTTGTGTTCCTCACGTGTTGCCCCAAAGAATGAGGTGATTTGGTAAAATGCTATGCCCAAGATAACTATCCGAGTGCCGGCGGTGGGGTGGTTCAAATAGCCTCGGCTATCACCTCATTATGTCCGGTCGTGATGGTCAAGTGGATTAAGGCGTCTTGTACATACCAGATGCATTGCTTCTGGGAGTATGGGTTCGAGTCACTTCTGGGGTGTGAGTTTTCAGTTGCATATGTCCTGGGGACCATTCAGGCTTGTTCGCATTTGTGTTCCTCACGTGTTGCCCCAAAGAATGAGGTGATTTGGTAAAATGCTATGCCCAAGATAACTATCCGAGTGCCGGCGGTGGGGTGGTTCAAATAGCCTCGGCTATCACCTCATTATGTCCGGTCGTGATGGTCAAGTGGATTAAGGCGTCTTGTACATACCAGATGCATTGCTTCTGGGAGTATGGGTTCGAGTCACTTCTGGGGTGTGAGTTTTCAGTTGCATATGTCCTGGGGACCATTCAGGCTTGTTCGCATTTGTGTTCCTCACATGTTGCCCCAAAGAATGAGGTGATTTGGTAAAATGCTATGCCCAAGATAACTATCCGAGTGCCGGCGGTGGGGTGGTTCAAATAGCCTCGGCTATCACCTCATTATGTCCGGTCGTGATGGTCAAGTGGATTAAGGCGTCTTGTACATACCAGATGCATTGCTTCTGGGAGTATGGGTTCGAGTCACTTCTGGGGTGTGAGTTTTCAGTTATATATATATATATATATATATATATATATATATATATATATATATATATATATATATATATATATATATTAATTTTTATTTTATTTATTTATTTTTTAAAAATATGTTATATTTATAAATATGTATGTATATTTAAATATTGATATATACCTGTGGGTCCAGGAGGCCATCTGTGTCCCCTCAGATGGTCTCCCTTATCACAGTTTGTGTCTATGGATGTGTGTCTGTGTGTGTGTTTATCCCTGTGAGTGTCCGTGTGAGTGTGTGAGAGTCCGGTTGCGTGTGTGTCCGGTTATGCCTGTGGGTCCACGAGGCCATCTGTGTCCCCTCAGATGGTCTCCCTTATCACAGTCTATGGGTGTGTGTGAGTGTGAGTGCCCCTGTGATTGTTCGGGTGAGGGTGTGTGTGTGTGTGTGAGTGTCCGGGTTTATGTGAGGTTTGGTTCCAGGAAACATCCTTCCCCTTCCCCTCCCCATATCTCCTCCCTTATTCCCACCGTGGGTTCGAATCCCAGGTGATTAGACCTGCCCTCAGTCCATAGATCCAAGGTATCCATCCGTGGGCCCAACGGATTTCACCCCTTCCCCACTTTCCAAGGGCCAGGTCAATTCTAGCTATCCAGGAAACCTGTCGAAACAGAGGCAGCTACAGGAGGGGACACACAAATATTTGTGCCCTGCAGTTACACACCCGTTCCGACAGGCTCGATCGCAATCTATCTAGATGAGAACACGTTCTCTTCCGACTAGACCACGCTGGAATCGCTGTATGTCTCAAATTTGGTTCCTTTATTTATAGTTAGTATTTTTGGTGTATTAATTGATTTGTTTTAATTTTTTAATGACTTAGGTAGAGTGATTTAGGGAGTTGGGGGGGAGGTCGGGTTGTGTGTGTAGTGGATTGTACGAGATCGTGGTTTGTTAGTATTTATCTAGTTGTGTTCACCTAGTTGTGCTTGTGAGGGTTGAGCTCTGCTCTTTCGGCCCGCCTCTCAACTGCCAATCAATCAATTATTAATAACTAATAAAAAAAAATTCCACACACACACACACACCCAGGAAGCAGCCCGCAACAGCTGTCCAACGCTCATTTACATATTTACTGCTAAGTAACAGAGGGCATCAGAATGATAGAAACTCTGCTGATTTCCGTTTGTGCCATCACCGGGGGATCGAATGAACTAGGATTACGAGTCGGGAGCGACGTCCACTCAGCAATAAAGCCCCTAGTTTGTGTATTGGTGCAAAAGATAATTTGGGAGAGGTTAAGGGAAAGGAATGACGTTTGGTGGCCTTGAAAGCTCTGGAGGGGAGGGGGGTTGCCAGTTATGAATTAAAATTGTTATTTTTTAAGATAGGATATATATGCAAAAGACGTTGCGAGATATAGTAAGAAAAGTGTTTCTGACTGAAGTTAGGTACTGTGTGATTGACTTGTATGTTAGGAAAAAGAATATTTATTAGAAACTTAGATAATCTTTAGAAATGTTTCTTCTTAAATAGTTGCAAATTATTGTGTGAAAAGCCTATGGTTACCGTACCTTAGACAAACACTCGTGAGCACAATTAGTCCACGGGATTCAGAGAGAGTGAGAATGAACAGCGAAATAGTAACAAAAAATGTGACAATGAGGGGAAACTATGTCATTCAAACGTTAACCATATAAATTACAGTAACACTAACTGAGCGTCTACATACATATTCCAATCAATTTATGTTAACCATTTTAGGGTTGGTTAGGTTCGGTTATATATCTACATTAGTTTTAACTCAAATGAAAAGAACTTAACTCATACATAATGAAATGAACACTTTTATCATTTCATAAGAAAAAAATTAGAGAAAATATATTAATTCAGGAAAACTTGGCTTATTAGGCAAATCGGGCCTTGCATAGTAGGCTGAGAAGTGCGTTCTGGCTACTAGGTACGACATATATATATATATATATATATATATATATATATATATATATATATATATATATATATATATATATATATATATATATATATTAATTTTTATTTTATTTATTTATTTTTTAAAAATATGTTATATTTATAAATATGTATGTATATTTAAATATTGATATATACCTGTGGGTCCAGGAGGCCATCTGTGTCCCCTCAGATGGTCTCCCTTATCACAGTTTGTGTCTATGGATGTGTGTCTGTGTGTGTGTTTATCCCTGTGAGTGTCCGTGTGAGTGTGTGAGAGTCCGGTTGCGTGTGTGTCCGGTTATGCCTGTGGGTCCACGAGGCCATCTGTGTCCCCTCAGATGGTCTCCCTTATCACAGTCTATGGATGTGTGTGAGTGTGAGTGCCCCTGTGATTGTTCGGGTGAGGGTGTGTGTGTGTGTGTGAGTGTCCGGGTTTATGTGAGGTTTGGTTCCAGGAAACATCCTTCCCCTTCCCCTCCCCATATCTCCTCCCTTATTCCCACCGTGGATTCGAATCCCAGGTGATTAGACCTGCCCTAAGTCCATAGATCCAAGGTATCCATCCGTGGGCCCAACGGATTTCACCCCTTCCCCACTTTCCAAGGGCCAGGTCAATTCTAGCTATCCAGGAAACCTGTCGAAAATGAGGCAGCTACAGGAGGGGACACACAAATATTTGTGCCCTGCAGTTACACACCCGTTCCGACAGGCTCGATCGCAATCTATCTAGATGAGAACACGTTCTCTTCCGACTAGACCACGCTGGAATCGCTGTATGTCTCAAATTTGGTTCCTTTATTTATAGTTAGTATTTTTGGTGTATTAATTGATTTGTTTTAATTTTTTAATGACTTAGGTAGAGTGATTTAGGGAGTTGGGGGGGAGGTCGGGTTGTGTGTGTAGTGGATTGTACGAGATCGTGGTTTGTTAGTATTTATCTAGTTGTGTTCACCTAGTTGTGCTTGTGAGGGTTGAGCTCTGCTCTTTCGGCCCGCCTCTCAACTGCCAATCAATCAATTATTAATAACTAATAAAAAAAAATTCCACACACACACACACCCAGGAAGCAGCCCGCAACAGCTGTCCAACGCTCATTTACATATTTACTGCTAAGTAACAGAGGGCATCAGAATGATAGAAACTCTGCTGATTTCCGTTTGTGCCATCACCGGGGGATCGAATGAACTAGGATTACGAGTCGGGAGCGACGTCCACTCAGCAATAAAGCCCCTAGTTTGTGTATTGGTGCAAAAGATAATTTGGGAGAGGTTAAGGGAAAGGAATGACGTTTGGTGGCCTTGAAAGCTCTGGAGGGGAGGGGGGTTGCCAGTTATGAATTAAAATTGTTATTTTTTAAGATAGGATATATATGCAAAAGACGTTGCGAGATATAGTAAGAAAAGTGTTTCTGACTGAAGTTAGGTACTGTGTGATTGACTTGTATGTTAGGAAAAAGAATATTTATTAGAAACTTAGATAATCTTTAGAAATGTTTCTTCTTAAATAGTTGCAAATTATTGTGTGAAAAGCCTATGGTTACCGTACCTTAGACAAACACTCGTGAGCACAATTAGTCCACGGGATTCAGAGAGAGTGAGAATGAACAGCGAAATAGTAACAAAAAATGTGACAATGAGGGGAAACTATGTCATTCAAACGTTAACCATATAAATTACAGTAACACTAACTGAGCGTCTACATACATATTCCAATCAATTTATGTTAACCATTTTAGGGTTGGTTAGGTTCGGTTATATATCTACATTAGTTTTAACTCAAATGAAAAGAACTTAACTCATACATAATGAAATGAACACTTTTATCATTTCATAAGAAAAAAATTAGAGAAAATATATTAATTCAGGAAAACTTGGCTTATTAGGCAAATCGGGCCTTGCATAGTAGGCTGAGAAGTGCGTTCTGGCTACTAGGTACGACATATATATATATATATATATATATATATATATATATATATATATATATATATATATATATATATATATATTAATTTTTATTTTATTTATTTATTTTTTAAAAATATGTTATATTTATAAATATGTATGTATATTTAAATATTGATATATACCTGTGGGTCCAGGAGGCCATCTGTGTCCCCTCAGATGGTCTCCCTTATCACAGTTTGTGTCTATGGATGTGTGTCTGTGTGTGTGTTTATCCCTGTGAGTGTCCGTGTGAGTGTGTGAGAGTCCGGTTGCGTGTGTGTCCGGTTATGCCTGTGGGTCCACGAGGCCATCTGTGTCCCCTCAGATGGTCTCCCTTATCACAGTCTATGGGTGTGTGTGAGTGTGAGTGCCCCTGTGATTGTTCGGGTGAGGGTGTGTGTGTGTGTGTGAGTGTCCGGGTTTATGTGAGGTTTGGTTCCAGGAAACATCCTTCCCCTTCCCCTCCCCATATCTCCTCCCTTATTCCCACCGTGGGTTCGAATCCCAGGTGATTAGACCTGCCCTCAGTCCATAGATCCAAGGTATCCATCCGTGGGCCCAACGGATTTCACCCCTTCCCCACTTTCCAAGGGCCAGGTCAATTCTAGCTATCCAGGAAACCTGTCGAAACAGAGGCAGCTACAGGAGGGGACACACAAATATTTGTGCCCTGCAGTTACACACCCGTTCCGACAGGCTCGATCGCAATCTATCTAGATGAGAACACGTTCTCTTCCGACTAGACCACGCTGGAATCGCTGTATGTCTCAAATTTGGTTCCTTTATTTATAGTTAGTATTTTTGGTGTATTAATTGATTTGTTTTAATTTTTTAATGACTTAGGTAGAGTGATTTAGGGAGTTGGGGGGGAGGTCGGGTTGTGTGTGTAGTGGATTGTACGAGATCGTGGTTTGTTAGTATTTATCTAGTTGTGTTCACCTAGTTGTGCTTGTGAGGGTTGAGCTCTGCTCTTTCGGCCCGCCTCTCAACTGCCAATCAATCAATTATTAATAACTAATAAAAAAAAATTCCACACACACACACACACCCAGGAAGCAGCCCGCAACAGCTGTCCAACGCTCATTTACATATTTACTGCTAAGTAACAGAGGGCATCAGAATGATAGAAACTCTGCTGATTTCCGTTTGTGCCATCACCGGGGGATCGAATGAACTAGGATTACGAGTCGGGAGCGACGTCCACTCAGCAATAAAGCCCCTAGTTTGTGTATTGGTGCAAAAGATAATTTGGGAGAGGTTAAGGGAAAGGAATGACGTTTGGTGGCCTTGAAAGCTCTGGAGGGGAGGGGGGTTGCCAGTTATGAATTAAAATTGTTATTTTTTAAGATAGGATATATATGCAAAAGACGTTGCGAGATATAGTAAGAAAAGTGTTTCTGACTGAAGTTAGGTACTGTGTGATTGACTTGTATGTTAGGAAAAAGAATATTTATTAGAAACTTAGATAAACTTTAGAAATGTTTCTTCTTAAATAGTTGCAAATTATTGTGTGAAAAGCCTATGGTTACCGTACCTTAGACAAACACTCGTGAGCACAATTAGTCCACGGGATTCAGAGAGAGTGAGAATGAACAGCGAAATAGTAACAAAAAATGTGACAATGAGGGGAAACTATGTCATTCAAACGTTAACCATATAAATTACAGTAACACTAACTGAGCGTCTACATACATATTCCAATCAATTTATGTTAACCATTTTAGGGTTGGTTAGGTTCGGTTATATATCTACATTAGTTTTAACTCAAATGAAAAGAACTTAACTCATACATAATGAAATGAACACTTTTATCATTTCATAAGAAAAAAATTAGAGAAAATATATTAATTCAGGAAAACTTGGCTTATTAGGCAAATCGGGCCTTGCATAGTAGGCTGAGAAGTGCGTTCTGGCTACTAGGTACGACATATATATATATATATATATATATATATATATATATATATATATATATATATATATATATATATATATATATATATATATATATATATATATTAATTTTTATTTTATTTATTTATTTTTTAAAAATATGTTATATTTATAAATATGTATGTATATTTAAATATTGATATATACCTGTGGGTCCAGGAGGCCATCTGTGTCCCCTCAGATGGTCTCCCTTATCACAGTTTGTGTCTATGGATGTGTGTCTGTGTGTGTGTTTATCCCTGTGAGTGTCCGTGTGAGTGTGTGAGAGTCCGGTTGCGTGTGTGTCCGGTTATGCCTGTGGGTCCACGAGGCCATCTGTGTCCCCTCAGATGGTCTCCCTTATCACAGTCTATGGGTGTGTGTGAGTGTGAGTGCCCCTGTGATTGTTCGGGTGAGGGTGTGTGTGTGTGTGTGAGTGTCCGGGTTTATGTGAGGTTTGGTTCCAGGAAACATCCTTCCCCTTCCCCTCCCCATATCTCCTCCCTTATTCCCACCGTGGGTTCGAATCCCAGGTGATTAGACCTGCCCTAAGTCCATAGATCCAAGGTATCCATCCGTGGGCCCAACGGATTTCACCCCTTCCCCACTTTCCAAGGGCCAGGTCAATTCTAGCTATCCAGGAAACCTGTCGAAACAGAGGCAGCTACAGGAGGGGACACACAAATATTTGTGCCCTGCAGTTACACACCCGTTCCGACAGGCTCGATCGCAATCTATCTAGATGAGAACACGTTCTCTTCCGACTAGACCACGCTGGAATCGCTGTATGTCTCAAATTTGGTTCCTTTATTTATAGTTAGTATTTTTGGTGTATTAATTGATTTGTTTTAATTTTTTAATGACTTAGGTAGAGTGATTTAGGGAGTTGGGGGGGAGGTCGGGTTGTGTGTGTAGTGGATTGTACGAGATCGTGGTTTGTTAGTATTTATCTAGTTGTGTTCACCTAGTTGTGCTTGTGAGGGTTTAGCTCTGCTCTTTCGGCCCGCCTCTCAACTGCCAATCAATCAATTATTAATAACTAATAAAAAAAAATTCCACACACACACACACACCCAGGAAGCAGCCCGCAACAGCTGTCCAACGCTCATTTACATATTTACTGCTAAGTAACAGAGGGCATCAGAATGATAGAAACTCTGCTGATTTCCGTTTGTGCCATCACCGGGGGATCGAATGAACTAGGATTACGAGTCGGGAGCGACGTCCACTCAGCAATAAAGCCCCCTAGTTTGTGTATTGGTGCAAAAGATAATTTGGGAGATGTTAAGGGAAAGGAATGACGTTTGGTGGCCTTGAAAGCTCTGGAGGGGAGGGGGGTTGCCAGTTATGAATTAAAATTGTTATTTTTTAAGATAGGATATATATGCAAAAGACGTTGCGAGATATAGTAAGAAAAGTGTTTCTGACTGAAGTTAGGTACTGTGTGATTGACTTGTATGTTAGGAAAAAGAATATTTATTAGAAACTTAGATAATCTTTAGAAATGTTTCTTCTTAAATAGTTGCAAATTATTGTGTGAAAAGCCTATGGTTACCGTACCTTAGACAAACACTCGTGAGCACAATTAGTCCACGGGATTCAGAGAGAGTGAGAATGAACAGCGAAATAGTAACAAAAAATGTGACAATGAGGGGAAACTATGTCATTCAAACGTTAACCATATAAATTACAGTAACACTAACTGAGCGTCTACATACATATTCCAATCAATTTATGTTAACCATTTTAGGGTTGGTTAGGTTCGGTTATATATCTACATTAGTTTTAACTCAAATGAAAAGAACTTAACTCATACATAATGAAATGAACACTTTTATCATTTCATAAGAAAAAAATTAGAGAAAATATATTAATTCAGGAAAACTTGGCTTATTAGGCAAATCGGGCCTTGCATAGTAGGCTGAGAAGTGCGTTCTGGCTACTAGGTACGACATATATATATATATATATATATATATATATATATATATATATATATATATATATATATATTAATTTTTATTTATTTATTTATTTTTTAAAAATATGTTATATTTATAAATATGTATGTATATTTAAATATTGATATATACCTGTGGGTCCAGGAGGCCATCTGTGTCCCCTCAGATGGTCTCCCTTATCACAGTTTGTGTCTATGGATGTGTGTCTGTGTGTGTGTTTATCCCTGTGAGTGTCCGTGTGAGTGTGTGAGAGTCCGGTTGCGTGTGTGTCCGGTTATGCCTGTGGGTCCACGAGGCCATCTGTGTCCCCTCAGATGGTCTCCCTTATCACAGTCTATGGGTGTGTGTGAGTGTGAGTGCCCCTGTGATTGTTCGGGTGAGGGTGTGTGTGTGTGTGTGAGTGTCCGGGTTTATGTGAGGTTTGGTTCCAGGAAACATCCTTCCCCTTCCCCTCCCCATATCTCCTCCCTTATTCCCACCGTGGGTTCGAATCCCAGGTGATTAGACCTGCCCTAAGTCCATAGATCCAAGGTATCCATCCGTGGGCCCAACGGATTTCACCCCTTCCCCACTTTCCAAGGGCCAGGTCAATTCTAGCTATCCAGGAAACCTGTCGAAACAGAGGCAGCTACAGGAGGGGACACACAAATATTTGTGCCCTGCAGTTACACACCCGTTCCGACAGGCTCGATCGCAATCTATCTAGATGAGAACACGTTCTCTTCCGACTAGACCACGCTGGAATCGCTGTATGTCTCAAATTTGGTTCCTTTATTTATAGTTAGTATTTTTGGTGTATTAATTGATTTGTTTTAATTTTTTAATGACTTAGGTAGAGTGATTTAGGGAGTTGGGGGGGAGGTCGGGTTGTGTGTGTAGTGGATTGTACGAGATCGTGGTTTGTTAGTATTTATCTAGTTGTGTTCACCTAGTTGTGCTTGTGAGGGTTGAGCTCTGCTCTTTCGGCCCGCCTCTCAACTGCCAATCAATCAATTATTAATAACTAATAAAAAAAAATTCCACACACACACACACACCCAGGAAGCAGCCCGCAACAGCTGTCCAACGCTCATTTACATATTTACTGCTAAGTAACAGAGGGCATCAGAATGATAGAAACTCTGCTGATTTCCGTTTGTGCCATCACCGGGGGATCGAATGAACTAGGATTACGAGTCGGGAGCGACGTCCACTCAGCAATAAAGCCCCCTAGTTTTGTGTATTGGTGCAAAAGATAATTTGGGAGATGTTAAGGGAAAGGAATGACGTTTGGTGGCCTTGAAAGCTCTGGAGGGGAGGGGGGTTGCCAGTTATGAATTAAAATTGTTATTTTTTAAGATAGGATATATATGCAAAAGACGTTGCGAGATATAGTAAGAAAGTGTTTCTGACTGAAGTTAGGTACTGTGTGATTGACTTGTATGTTAGGAAAAAGAATATTTATTAGAAACTTAGATAATCTTTAGAAATGTTTCTTCTTAAATAGTTGCAAATTATTGTGTGAAAAGCCTATGGTTACCGTACCTTAGACAAACACTCGTGAGCACAATTAGTCCACGGGATTCAGAGAGAGTGAGAATGAACAGCGAAATAGTAACAAAAATGTGACAATGAGGGGAAACTATGTCATTCAAACGTTAACCATATAAATTACAGTAACACTAACTGAGCGTCTACATACATATTCCAATCAATTTATGTTAACCATTTTAGGGTTGGTTAGGTTCGGTTATATATCTACATTAGTTTTAACTCAAATGAAAAGAACTTAACTCATACATAATGAAATGAACACTTTTATCATTTCATAAGAAAAAAATTAGAGAAAATATATTAATTCAGGAAAACTTGGCTTATTAGGCAAATCGGGCCTTGCATAGTAGGCTGAGAAGTGCGTTCTGGCTACTAGGTACGACATATATATATATATATATATATATATATATATATATATATATATATATATATATATATATATATATATATATATATATATATATTAATTTTTATTTTATTTATTTATTTTTTAAAAATATGTTATATTTATAAATATGTATGTATATTTAAATATTGATATATACCTGTGGGTCCAGGAGGCCATCTGTGTCCCCTCAGATGGTCTCCCTTATCACAGTTTGTGTCTATGGATGTGTGTCTGTGTGTGTGTTTATCCCTGTGAGTGTCCGTGTGAGTGTGTGAGAGTCCGGTTGCGTGTGTGTCCGGTTATGCCTGTGGGTCCACGAGGCCATCTGTGTCCCCTCAGATGGTCTCCCTTATCACAGTCTATGGGTGTGTGTGAGTGTGAGTGCCCCTGTGATTGTTCGGGTGAGGGTGTGTGTGTGTGTGTGAGTGTCCGGGTTTATGTGAGGTTTGGTTCCAGGAAACATCCTTCCCCTTCCCCTCCCCATATCTCCTCCCTTATTCCCACCGTGGGTTCGAATCCCAGGTGATTAGACCTGCCCTAAGTCCATAGATCCAAGGTATCCATCCGTGGGCCCAACGGATTTCACCCCTTCCCCACTTTCCAAGGGCCAGGTCAATTCTAGCTATCCAGGAAACCTGTCGAAACAGAGGCAGCTACAGGAGGGGACACACAAATATTTGTGCCCTGCAGTTACACACCCGTTCCGACAGGCTCGATCGCAATCTATCTAGATGAGAACACGTTCTCTTCCGACTAGACCACGCTGGAATCGCTGTATGTCTCAAATTTGGTTCCTTTATTTATAGTTAGTATTTTTGGTGTATTAATTGATTTGTTTTAATTTTTTAATGACTTAGGTAGAGTGATTTAGGGAGTTGGGGGGGAGGTCGGGTTGTGTGTGTAGTGGATTGTACGAGATCGTGGTTTGTTAGTATTTATCTAGTTGTGTTCACCTAGTTGTGCTTGTGAGGGTTGAGCTCTGCTCTTTCGGCCCGCCTCTCAACTGCCAATCAATCAATTATTAATAACTAATAAAAAAAAATTCCACACACACACACACACCCAGGAAGCAGCCCGCAACAGCTGTCAACGCTCATTTACATATTTACTGCTAAGTAACAGAGGGCATCAGAATGATAGAAACTCTGCTGATTTCCGTTTGTGCCATCACCGGGGGATCGAATGAACTAGGATTACGAGTCGGGAGCGACGTCCACTCAGCAATAAAGCCCCTAGTTTGTGTATTGGTGCAAAAGATAATTTGGGAGAGGTTAAGGGAAAGGAATGACGTTTGGTGGCCTTGAAAGCTCTGGAGGGGAGGGGGGTTGCCAGTTATGAATTAAAATTGTTATTTTTTAAGATAGGATATATATGCAAAAGACGTTGCGAGATATAGTAAGAAAAGTGTTTCTGACTGAAGTTAGGTACTGTGTGATTGACTTGTATGTTAGGAAAAAGAATATTTATTAGAAACTTAGATAATCTTTAGAAATGTTTCTTCTTAAATAGTTGCAAATTATTGTGTGAAAAGCCTATGGTTACCGTACCTTAAACAAACACTCGTGAGCACAATTAGTCCACGGGATTCAGAGAGAGTGAGAATGAACAGCGAAATAGTAACAAAAAATGTGACAATGAGGGGAAACTATGTCATTCAAACGTTAACCATATAAATTACAGTAACACTAACTGAGCGTCTACATACATATTCCAATCAATTTATGTTAACCATTTTAGGGTTGGTTAGGTTCGGTTATATATCTACATTAGTTTTAACTCAAATGAAAAGAACTTAACTCATACATAATGAAATGAACACTTTTATCATTTCATAAGAAAAAAATTAGAGAAAATATATTAATTCAGGAAAACTTGGCTTATTAGGCAAATCGGGCCTTGCATAGTAGGCTGAGAAGTGCGTTCTGGCTACTAGGTACGACATATATATATATATATATATATATATATATATATATATATATATATATATATATATATATATATATATATATATATATTAATTTTTATTTTATTTATTTATTTTTTAAAAATATGTTATATTTATAAATATGTATGTATATTTAAATATTGATATATACCTGTGGGTCCAGGAGGCCATCTGTGTCCCCTCAGATGGTCTCCCTTATCACAGTTTGTGTCTATGGATGTGTGTCTGTGTGTGTGTTTATCCCTGTGAGTGTCCGTGTGAGTGTGTGAGAGTCCGGTTGCGTGTGTGTCCGGTTATGCCTGTGGGTCCACGAGGCCATCTGTGTCCCCTCAGATGGTCTCCCTTATCACAGTCTATGGGTGTGTGTGAGTGTGAGTGCCCCTGTGATTGTTCGGGTGAGGGTGTGTGTGTGTGTGTGAGTGTCCGGGTTTATGTGAGGTTTGGTTCCAGGAAACATCCTTCCCCTTCCCCTCCCCATATCTCCTCCCTTATTCCCACCGTGGGTTCGAATCCCAGGTGATTAGACCTGCCCTAAGTCCATAGATCCAAGGTATCCATCCGTGGGCCCAACGGATTTCACCCCTTCCCCACTTTCCAAGGGCCAGGTCAATTCTAGCTATCCAGGAAACCTGTCGAAACAGAGGCAGCTACAGGAGGGGACACACAAATATTTGTGCCCTGCAGTTACACACCCGTTCCGACAGGCTCGATCGCAATCTATCTAGATGAGAACACGTTCTCTTCCGACTAGACCACGCTGGAATCGCTGTATGTCTCAAATTTGGTTCCTTTATTTATAGTTAGTATTTTTGGTGTATTAATTGATTTGTTTTAATTTTTTAATGACTTAGGTAGAGTGATTTAGGGAGTTGGGGGGGAGGTCGGGTTGTGTGTGTAGTGGATTGTACGAGATCGTGGTTTGTTAGTATTTATCTAGTTGTGTTCACCTAGTTGTGCTTGTGAGGGTTGAGCTCTGCTCTTTCGGCCCGCCTCTCAACTGCCAATCAATCAATTATTAATAACTAATAAAAAAAAATTCCACACACACACACACACCCAGGAAGCAGCCCGCAACAGCTGTCAACGCTCATTTACATATTTACTGCTAAGTAACAGAGGGCATCAGAATGATAGAAACTCTGCTGATTTCCGTTTGTGCCATCACCGGGGGATCGAATGAACTAGGATTACGAGTCGGGAGCGACGTCCACTCAGCAATAAAGCCCCTAGTTTGTGTATTGGTGCAAAAGATAATTTGGGAGAGGTTAAGGGAAAGGAATGACGTTTGGTGGCCTTGAAAGCTCTGGAGGGGAGGGGGGTTGCCAGTTATGAATTAAAATTGTTATTTTTTAAGATAGGATATATATGCAAAAGACGTTGCGAGATATAGTAAGAAAAGTGTTTCTGACTGAAGTTAGGTACTGTGTGATTGACTTGTATGTTAGGAAAAAGAATATTTATTAGAAACTTAGATAATCTTTAGAAATGTTTCTTCTTAAATAGTTGCAAATTATTGTGTGAAAAGCCTATGGTTACCGTACCTTAACAAACACTCGTGAGCACAATTAGTCCACGGGATTCAGAGAGAGTGAGAATGAACAGCGAAATAGTAACAAAAAATGTGACAATGAGGGGAAACTATGTCATTCAAACGTTAACCATATAAATTACAGTAACACTAACTGAGCGTCTACATACATATTCCAATCAATTTATGTTAACCATTTTAGGGTTGGTTAGGTTCGGTTATATATCTACATTAGTTTTAACTCAAATGAAAAGAACTTAACTCATACATAATGAAATGAACACTTTTATCATTTCATAAGAAAAAAATTAGAGAAAATATATTAATTCAGGAAAACTTGGCTTATTAGGCAAATCGGGCCTTGCATAGTAGGCTGAGAAGTGCGTTCTGGCTACTAGGTACGACATATATATATATATATATATATATATATATATATATATATATATAATATATAATATATATATATATATATATATATATTAATTTTATTTTATTTATTTATTTAAAAATATGTTATATTTATAAATATGTATGTATATTTAAATATTGATATATACCTGTGGGTCCAGGAGGCCATCTGTGTCCCCTCAGATGGTCTCCCTTATCACAGTTTGTGTCTATGGATGTGTGTCTGTGTGTGTGTTTATCCCTGTGAGTGTCCGTGTGAGTGTGTGAGAGTCCGGTTGCGTGTGTGTCCGGTTATGCCTGTGGGTCCACGAGGCCATCTGTGTCCCCTCAGATGGTCTCCCTTATCACAGTCTATGGTGTGTGTGAGTGTGAGTGCCCCTGTGATTGTTCGGGTGAGGGTGTGTGTGTGTGTGTGAGTGTCCGGGTTTATGTGAGGTTTGGTTCCAGGAAACATCCTTCCCCTTCCCCTCCCCATATCTCCTCCCTTATTCCCACCGTGGGTTCGAATCCCAGGTGATTAGACCTGCCCTAAGTCCATAGATCCAAGGTATCCATCCGTGGGCCCAACGGATTTCACCCCTTCCCCACTTTCCAAGGGCCAGGTCAATTCTAGCTATCCAGGAAACCTGTCGAAACAGAGGCAGCTACAGGAGGGGACACACAAATATTTGTGCCCTGCAGTTACACACCCGTTCCGACAGGCTCGATCGCAATCTATCTAGATGAGAACACGTTCTCTTCCGACTAGACCACGCTGGAATCGCTGTATGTCTCAAATTTGGTTCCTTTATTTATAGTTAGTATTTTTGGTGTATTAATTGATTTGTTTTAATTTTTTAATGACTTAGGTAGAGTGATTTAGGGAGTTGGGGGGGAGGTCGGGTTGTGTGTGTAGTGGATTGTACGAGATCGTGGTTTGTTAGTATTTATCTAGTTGTGTTCACCTAGTTGTGCTTTGAGGGTTGAGCTCTGCTCTTTCGGCCCGCCTCTCAACTGCCAATCAATCAATTATTAATAACTAATAAAAAAAAATTCCACACACACACACACACCCA
>NC_091184.1:39175727-39218358 GCF_040958095.1 Procambarus clarkii
GAGATCGTGGTTTGTTAGTATTTATCTAGTTGTGTTCACCTAGTTGTGCTTGCGAGGGTTGAGCTCTGCTCTTTCGGCCCGCCTCTCAACTGCCAATCAATCAATTATTAATAACTAATAAAAAAAAATTCCACACACACACACACACCCAGGAAGCAGCCCGCAACAGCTGTCTAACGCTCATTTACATATTTACTGCTAAGTAACAGAGGGCATCAGAATGATAGAAACTCTGCTGATTTCCGTTTGTGCCATCACCGGGGGATCGAATGAGCTAGGATTACGAGTCGGGAGCGACGTCCACTCAGCAATAAAGCCCCCTAGTTTGCGTATTGGTGCAAAAGATAATTTGGGAGAGGTTAAGGGAAAGGAATGACGTTTGGTGGCCTTGAAAGCTCTGGAGGGGAGGGGGGTTGCCAGTTATGAATGAAAATTGTTATTTTTTAAGATAGGATATATATGCAAAAGACGTTGCGAGATATAGTAAGAAAAGTGTTTCTGACTGAAGTTAGGTACTGTGTGATTGACTTGTATGTTAGGAAAAAGAATATTTATTAGAAACTTAGATAATCTTTAGAAATGTTTCTTCTTAAATAGTTGCAAAATATTGTGTGAAAAGCCTATGGTTACCGTACCTTAAACAAACACTCGTGAGCACAATTAGTCCACGGGATTCAGAGAGAGTGAGAATGAACAGCGAAATAGTAACAAAAAATGTGACAATGAGGGGAAACTATGTCATTCAAACGTTAACCATATAAATTACAGTAACACTAACTGAGCGTCTACATACATATTCCAATCAATTTATGTTAACCATTTTAGGGTTGGTTAGGTTCGGTTATATATCTACATTAGTTTTAACTCAAATGAAAAGAACTTAACTCATACATAATGAAATGAACAGTTTTATCATTTCATAAGAAAAAATTAGAGAAAATATATTAATTTAGGAAAACTTGGCTTATTAGGCAAATCGGGCCTTGCATAGTAGGCTGAGAAGTGCGTTCTGGCTACTAGGTACGACATATATATATATATATATATATATATATATATATATATATATATATATATATATATATATATATATATATATATATATATATATATATATATTTTTTTTTTTTTTATTTTATTTATTTATTTTTTTTTAAAAATATGTTATATTTATAAATATGTATGTATATTTAAATATTGATATATACCTGTGGGTCCAGGAGGCCATCTGTGTCCCCTCAGATGGTCTCCCTTATCACAGTTTGTGTCTATGGATGTGTGTCTGTGTGTGTGTTTATCCCTGTGAGTGTCCGTGTGAGTGTGTGAGAGTCCGGTTGCGTGTGTGTCCGGTTATGCCTGTGGGTCCACGAGGTCATCTGTGTCCCCTCAGATGGTCTCCCTTATCACAGTCTATGGGTGTGTGTGAGTGTGAGTGCCCCTGTGATTGTTCGGGTGAGGGTGTGTGTGTGTGTGTGTGAGTGTCCGGGTTTATGTGAGGTTTGGTTCCAGGAAACATCCTTCCCCTTCCCCTCCCCATATCTCCTCCCTTATTCCCACCGTGGGTTCGAATCCCAGGTGATTAGACCTGCCCTAAGTCCATGGATCCAAGGTATCCATCCGTGGGCCCAACGGATTTCACCCCTTCCCCACTTTCCAAGGGCCAGGTCAATTCTAGCTATCCAGGAAACCTGTCGAAACAGAGGCAGCTACAGGAGGGGACACACAAATATTTGTGCCCTGCAGTTACACACCCGTTCCGACAGGCTCGATCGCAATCTATCCAGATGAGAACACGTTCTCTTCCGACTAGACCACGCTGGAATCGCTGTATGTCTCAAATTTGGTTCCTTTATTTATAGTTAGTATTTTTGGTGTATTAATTGATTTGTTTTAATTTTTTAATGACTTAGGTAGAGTGATTTAGGGAGTTGGGGGGGAGGTCGGGTTGTGTGTGTAGTGGATTGTACGAGATTGTGGTTTGTTAGTATTTATCTAGTTGTGTTCACCTAGTTGTGCTTGCGAGGGTTGAGCTCTGCTCTTTCGGCCCGCCTCTCAACTGCCAATCAATCAATTATTAATAACTAATAAAAAAAAATTCCACATACACACACACACCCAGGAAGCAGCCCGCAACAGCTGTCTAACGCTCATTTACATATTTACTGCTAAGTAACAGAGGGCATCAGAATGATAGAAACTCTGCTGATTTCCGTTTGTGCCATCACCGGGGGATCGAATGAGCTAGGATTACGAGTCGGGAGCGACGTCCACTCAGCAATAAAGCCCCCTAGTTTGTGTATTGGTGCAAAAGATAATTTGGGAGAGGTTAAGGGAAAGGAATGACGTTTGGTGGCCTTGAAAGCTCTGGAGGGGAGGGGGGTTGCCAGTTATGAATTAAAATTGTTATTTTTTAAGATAGGATATATATGCAAAAGACGTTGCGAGATATAGTAAGAAAAGTGTTTCTGACTGAAGTTAGGTACTGTGTGATTGACTTGTATGTTAGGAAAAAGAATATTTATTAGAAACTTAGATAATCTTTAGAAATGTTTCTTCTTAAATAGTTGCAAATTATTGGGTGAAAAGCCTATGGTTACCGTACCTTAAACAAACACTCGTGAGCACAATTAGTCCACGGGATTCAGAGTGAGAATGAACAGCGAAATAGTAACAAAAAATGTGACAATGAGG
This sequence comes from Procambarus clarkii, assembly GCF_040958095.1. Classification (NCBI taxonomy): domain Eukaryota; kingdom Metazoa; phylum Arthropoda; class Malacostraca; order Decapoda; family Cambaridae; genus Procambarus; species Procambarus clarkii. The sequence continues at coordinate 39,178,419 of NC_091184.1, forward strand.
GGAAACTATGTCATTCAAACGTTAACCATATAAATTACAGTAACACTAACTGAGCGTCTACATACATATTCCAATCAATTTATGTTAACCATTTTAGGGTTGGTTAGGTTCGCTTATATATCTACATTAGTTTTAACTCAAATGAAAAGAACTTAACTCATACATAATGAAATGAACAGTTTTATCATTTCATAAGAAAAAATTAGAGAAAATATATTAATTCAGGAAAACTTGGCTTATTAGGCAAATCGGGCCTTGCATAGTAGGCTGAGAAGTGCGTTCTGGCTACTAGGTACGACATATATATATATATATATATATATATATATATATATATATATATATATATATATATATATATATATATATATTTTTTTTTTTTTTATTTTATTTATTTTTTTTTTTAAATATGTTATATTTATAAATATGTATGTATATTTAAATATTGATATATACCTGTGGGTCCAGGAGGCCATCTGTGTCCCCTCAGATGGTCTCCCTTATCACAGTTTGTGTCTATGGATGTGTGTCTGTGTGTGTGTTTATCCCTGTGAGTGTCCGTGTGAGTGTGTGAGAGTCCGGTTGCGTGTGTGTCCGGTTATGCCTGTGGGTCCACGAGGCCATCTGTGTCCCCTCAGATGGTCTCCCTTATCACAGTCTATTGGTGTGTGTGAGTGTGAGTGCCCCTGTGATTGTTCGGGTGAGGGTGTGTGTGTGTGTGTGAGTGTCCGGGTTTATGTGAGGTTTGGTTCCAGGAAACATCCTTCCCCTTCCCCTCCCCATATCTCCTCCCTTATTCCCACCGTGGGTTCGAATCCCAGGTGATTAGACCTGCCCTAAGTCCATGGATCCAAGGTATCCATCCGTGGGCCCAACGGATTTCACCCCTTCCCCACTTTCCAAGGGCCAGGTCAATTCTAGCTATCCAGGAAACCTGTCGAAACAGAGGCAGCTACAGGAGGGGACACACAAATATTTGTGCCCTGCAGTTACACACACGTTCCGACAGGCTCGATCGCAATCTATCCAGATGAGAACACGTTTTCTTCCGACTAGACCACGCTGGAATCGCTGTATGTCTCAAATTTGGTTCCTTTATATATAGTTAGTATTTTTGGTGTATTAATTGATTTGTTTTAATTTTTTAATGACTTAGGTAGAGTGATTTAGGGAGTTGGGGCAGAGGTCGGGTTGTGTGTGTAGTGGATTGTACGAGATCGTGGTTTGTTAGTATTTATCTAGTTGTGTTCACCTAGTTGTGCTTGCGAGGGTTGAGCTCTGCTCTTTCGGCCCGCCTCTCAACTGCCAATCAATCAATTATTAATAACTAATAAAAAAAAATTCCACACACACACACACACCCAGGAAGCAGCCCGCAACAGCTGTCTAACGCTCATTTACATATTTACTGCTAAGTAACAGAGGGCATCAGAATGATAGAAACTCTGCTGATTTCCGTTTGTGCCATCACCGGGGGATCGAATGAGCTAGGATTACGAGTCGGGAGCGACGTCCACTCAGCAATAAAGCCCCCTAGTTTGCGTATTGGTGCAAAAGATAATTTGGGAGAGGTTAAGGGAAAGGAATGACGTTTGGTGGCCTTGAAAGCTCTGGAGGGGAGGGGGGTTGCCAGTTATGAATGAAAATTGTTATTTTTTAAGATAGGATATATATGCAAAAGACGTTGCGAGATATAGTAAGAAAAGTGTTTCTGACTGAAGTTAGGTACTGTGTGATTGACTTGTATGTTAGGAAAAAGAATATTTATTAGAAACTTAGATAATCTTTAGAAATGTTTCTTCTTAAATAGTTGCAAATATTGTGTGAAAAGCCTATGGTTACCGTACCTTAAACAAACACTCGTGAGCACAATTAGTCCACGGGATTCAGAGAGAGTGAGAATGAACAGCGAAATAGTAACAAAAAATGTGACAATGAGGGGAAACTATGTCATTCAAACGTTAACCATATAAATTACAGTAACACTAACTGAGCGTCTACATACATATTCCAATCAATTTATGTTAACCATTTTAGGGTTGGTTAGGTTCGGTTATATATCTACATTAGTTTTAACTCAAATGAAAAGAACTTAACTCATACATAATGAAATGAACAGTTTTATCATTTCATAAGAAAAAAATTAGAGAAAATATATTAATTCAGGAAAACTTGGCTTATTAGGCAAATCGGGCCTTGCATAGTAGGCTGAGAAGTGCGTTCTGGCTACTAGGTACGACATATATATATATATATGTCGTACCTAGTAGCCAGAACGCACTTCTCAGCCTACTATGCAAGGCCCGATTTGAAAATTTTTTCATGAATTAATTGTTTTTCGACTACCTAACCTACCTAACCTAACCTAACCTAACTTTTTCGGCTACCTAACCTAACCTAACCTATAAATATAGGTTAGGTTAGGTTAGGTAGGGTTGGTTAGGTTCGGTCAGATTTCTACGTAAATTTTAACTCCAATAAAAAAAAATTGACCTCATACATAATGAAATGGGTAGCTTTACCATTTCATAAGAAAAAAATTAGAGAAAATATATTAATTCAGGAAAACTTGGCTTATTAGGCAAATCGGGCCTTGAATAGTAGGCTGAGAAGTGCGTTCTGGCTACTAGGTACGACATATATATATATATATATATATATATATATATATATATATATATATATATATATATATATATATATATATATATATATATATTTATTTTATTTATTTATTTTTTAAAAATATGTTATATTTATAAATATGTATGTATATTTAAATATTGATATATACCTGTGGGTCCAGGAGGCCATCTGTGTCCCCTCAGATGGTCTCCCTTATCACAGTTTGTGTCTATGGATGTGTGTCTGTGTGTGTGTTTATCCCTGTGAGTGTCCGTGTGAGTGTGTCAGAGTCCGGTTGCGTGTGTGTCCGGTTATGCCTGTGGGTCCACGAGGCCATCTGTGTCCCCTCAGATGGTCTCCCTTATCACAGTCTATGGGTGTGTGTGAGTGTGAGTGCCCCTGTGATTGTTCGGGTGAGGGTGTGTGTGTGTGTGTGAGTGTCCGGGTTTATGTGAGGTTTGGTTCCAGGAAACATCCTTCCCCTTCCCCTCCCCATATCTCCTCCCTTATTCCCACCGTGGGTTCGAATCCCAGGTGATTAGACCTGCCCTAAGTCCATGGATCCAAGGTATCCATCCGTGGGCCCAACGGATTTCACCCCTTCCCCACTTTCCAAGGGCCAGGTCAATTCTAGCTATCCAGGAAACCTGTCGAAACAGAGGCAGCTACAGGAGGGGACACACAAATATTTGTGCCCTGCAGTTACACACCCGTTCCGACAGGCTCGATCGCAATCTATCCAGATGAGAACACGTTCTCTTCCGACTAGACCACGCTGGAATCGCTGTATGTCTCAAATTTGGTTCCTTTATTTATAGTTAGTATTTTTGGTGTATTAATTGATTTGTTTTAATTTTTTAATGACTTAGGTAGAGTGATTTAGGGAGTTGGGGGGGAGGTCGGGTTGTGTGTGTAGTGGATTGTACGAGATTGTGGTTTGTTAGTATTTATCTAGTTGTGTTCACCTAGTTGTGCTTGCGAGGGTTGAGCTCTGCTCTTTCGGCCCGCCTCTCAACTGCCAATCAATCAATTATTAATAACTAATAAAAAAAAATTTCACACACACACACACACCCAGGAAGCAGCCCGCAACAGCTGTCTAACGCTCATTTACATATTTACTGCTAAGTAACAGAGGGCATCAGAATGATAGAAACTCTGCTGATTTCCGTTTGTGCCATCACCTGGGGATCGAATGAGCTAGGATTACGAGTCGGGAGCGACGTCCACTCAGCAATAAAGCCCCCTAGTTTGTGTATTGGTGCAAAAGATAATTTGGGAGAGGTTAAGGGAAAGGAATGACGTTTGGTGGCCTTGAAAGCTCTGGAGGGGAGGGGGGTTGCCAGTTATGAATTAAAATTGTTATTTTTTAAGATAGGATATATATGCAAAAGACGTTGCGAGATATAGTAAGAAAAGTGTTTCTGACTGAAGTTAGGTACTGTGTGATTGACTTGTATGTTAGGAAAAAGAATATTTATTAGAAACTTAGATAATCTTTAGAAATGTTTCTTCTTAAATAGTTGCAAATTATTGTGTGAAAAGCCTATGGTTACCGTACCTTAAACAAACACTCGTGAGCACAATTAGTCCACGGGATTCAGAGAGAGTGAGAATGAACAGCGAAATAGTAACAAAAAATGTGACAATGAGGGGAAACTATGTCATTCAAACGTTAACCATATAAATTACAGTAACACTAACTGAGCGTCTACATACATATTCCAATCAATTTATGTTAACCATTTTAGGGTTGGTTAGGTTCGGTTATATATCTACATTAGTTTTAACTCAAATGAAAAGAACTTAACTCATACATAATGAAATGAACAGTTTTATCATTTCATAAGAAAAAAATTAGAGAAAATATATTAATTCAGGAAAACTTGGCTTATTAGGCAAATCGGGCCTTGCATAGTAGGCTGAGAAGTGCGTTCTGGCTACTAGGTACGACATATATATATATATATATATATATATATATATATATATATATATATATATATATATATATATATATATATATATATATGTCGTACCTAGTAGCCAGAACTCACTTCTATGCCTACTATGCAAGGCCCAATTTGCCTAATAAGCCAAGTTTTCATGAATTAATATATTTTCTTTATTTTTTTTCTTATGAAATGATAAAGCTACCCATTTCGTTATGTATGAGGTCAATATTTTTTTATTGGAGTTAAAATTAACGTAGATATATGACCGAACCTAACCAACCCTACCTAACCTAACCTAACCTATCTTTATAGGTTAGGTTAGGTTAGGTAGCTGAAAAGGTTAGGTTAGGTTAGGTTAGGTAGGTTAGGTAGTCGAAAAACAATTAATTCATGAAAACTTGGCTTATTAGGCAAATCGGGCCTTGCATAGTAGTCATAGAAGTGCGTTCTGGCTACTAGGTACGACATATGTCTATATATATATATATATATATATATATATATATATATATATATATATATATATATATATATATATATATATATATATATTTTTATTTTATTTATTTATTTTTTAAAAATATGTTATATTTATAAATATGTATGTATATTTAAATATTGATATATACCTGTGGGTCCAGGAGGCCATCTGTGTCTCCTCAGATGGTCTCCCTTATCACAGTTTGTGTCTATGGATGTGTGTCTGTGTGTGTGTTTATCCCTGTGAGTGTCCGTGTGAGTGTGTGAGAGTCCGGTTGCGTGTGTGTCCGGTTATGCCTGTGGGTCCACGAGGCCATCTGTGTCCCCTCAGATGGTCTCCCTTATCACAGTCTATGGGTGTGTGTGAGTGTGAGTGCCCCTGTGATTGTTCGGGTGAGGGTGTGTGTGTGTGTGTGAGTGTCCGGGTTTATGTGAGGTTTGGTTCCAGGAAACATCCTTCCCCTTCCCCTCCCCATATCTCCTCCCTTATTCCCACCGTGGGTTCGAATCCCAGGTGATTAGACCTGCCCTAAGTCCATGGATCCAAGGTATCCATCCGTGGGCCCAACGGATTTCACCCCTTCCCCACTTTCCAAGGGCCAGGTCAATTCTAGCTATCGAGGAAACCTGTCGAAACAGAGGCAGCTACAGGAGGGGACACACAAATATTTGTGCCCTGCAGTTACACACCCGTTCCGACAGGCTCGATCGCAATCTATCCAGATGAGAACACGTTCTCTTCCGACTAGACCACGCTGGAATCGCTGTATGTCTCAAATTTGGTTCCTTTATTTATAGTTAGTATTTTTGGTGTATTAATTGATTTGTTTTAATTTTTTAATGACTTAGGTAGAGTGATTTAGGGAGTTGGGGGGGAGGTCGGGTTGTGTGTGTAGTGGATTGTACGAGATCGTGGTTTGTTAGTATTTATCTAGTTGTGTTCACCTAGTTGTGCTTGCGAGGGTTGAGCTCTGCTCTTTCGGCCCGCCTCTCAACTGCCAATCAATCAATTATTAATAACTAATAAAAAAAAATTCCACACACACACACACACCCAGGAAGCAGCCCGCAACAGCTGTCTAACGCTCATTTACATATTTACTGCTAAGTAACAGAGGGCATCAGAATGATAGAAACTCTGCTGATTTCCGTTTGGGCCATCACCGGGGGATCGAATGAGCTAGGATTACGAGTCGGGAGCGACGTCCACTCAGCAATAAAGCCCCCTAGTTTGCGTATTGGTGCAAAAGATAATTTGGGAGAGGTTAAGGGAAAGGAATGACGTTTGGTGGCCTTGAAAGCTCTGGAGGGGAGTGGGGTTGCCAGTTATGAATTAAAATTGTTATTTTTTAAGATAGGATATATATGCAAAAGACGTTGCGAGATATAGTAAGAAAAGTGTTTCTGACTGAAGTTAGGTACTGTGTGATTGACTTGTATGTTAGGAAAAAGAATATTTATTAGAAACTTAGATAATCTTTAGAAATGTTTCTTCTTAAATAGTTGCAAATTATTGTGAAAAGCCTATGGTTACCGTACCTTAAACAAACACTCGTGAGCACAATTAGTCCACGGGATTCAGAGAGAGTGAGAATGAACAGCGAAATAGTAACATAAAATGTGACAATGAGGGGAAACTATGTCATTCAAACGTTAACCATATAAATTACAGTAACACTAACTGAGCGTCTACATACATATTCCAATCAATTTATGTTAACCATTTTAGGGTTGGTTAGGTTCGGTTATATATCTACATTAGTTTTAACTCAAATGAAAAGAACTTAACTCATACATAATGAAATGAACAGTTTTATCATTTCATAAGAAAAAAATTAGAGAAAATATATTAATTCAGGAAAACTTGGCTTATTAGGCAAATCGGGCCTTGCATAGTAGGCTGAGAAGTGCGTTCTGGCTACTAGGTACGACATATATATATATATGTCGTACCTAGTAGCCAGAACGCACTTCTCAGCCTACTATGCAAGGCCCGATTTGAAAATTTTTTCATGAATTAATTGTTTTTCGACTACCTAACCTACCTAACCTAACCTAACCTAACTTTTTCGGCTACCTAACCTAACCTAACCTATAAATATAGGTTAGGTTAGGTTAGGTAGGGTTGGTTAGGTTCCGTCAGATTTCTACGTTAATTTTAACTCCAATAAAAAAAAATTGACCTCATACATAATGAAATGGGTAGCTTTACCATTTCATAAGAAAAAAATTAGAGAAAATATATTAATTCAGGAAAACTTGGCTTATTAGGCAAATCGGGCCTTGAATAGTAGGCTGAGAAGTGCGTTCTGGCTACTAGGTACGACATATATATATATATATATATATATATATATATATATATATATATATATATATATATATATATATATATATATATATATATATATATATATATATATATATATATATATATATATATATATTTATTTTATTTATTTATTTTTTAAAAATATGTTATATTTATAAATATGTATGTATATTTAAATATTGATATATACCTGTGGGTCCAGGAGGCCATCTGTGTCCCCTCAGATGGTCTCCCTTATCACAGTTTGTGTCTATGGATGTGTGTCTGTGTGTGTGTTTATCCCTGTGAGTGTCCGTGTGAGTGTGTGAGAGTCCGGTTGCGTGTGTGTCCGGTTATGCCTGTGGGTCCACGAGGCCATCTGTGTCCCCTCAGATGGTCTCCCTTATCACAGTCTATGGGTGTGTGTGAGTGTGAGTGCCCCTGTGATTGTTCGGGTGAGGGTGTGTGTGTGTGTGTGAGTGTCCGGGTTTATGTGAGGTTTGGTTCCAGGAAACATCCTTCCCCTTCCCCTCCCCATATCTCCTCCCTTATTCCCACCGTGGGTTCGAATCCCAGGTGATTAGACCTGCCCTAAGTCCATGGATCCAAGGTATCCATCCGTGGGCCCAACGGATTTCACCCCTTCCCCACTTTCCAAGGGCCAGGTCAATTCTAGCTATCGAGGAAACCTGTCGAAACAGAGGCAGCTACAGGAGGGGACACACAAATATTTGTGCCCTGCAGTTACACACCCGTTCCGACAGGCTCGATCGCAATCTATCCAGATGAGAACACGTTCTCTTCCGACTAGACCACGCTGGAATCGCTGTATGTCTCAAATTTGGTTCCTTTATTTATAGTTAGTATTTTTGGTGTATTAATTGATTTGTTTTAATTTTTTAATGACTTAGGTAGAGTGATTTAGGGAGTTGGGGGGGAGGTCGGGTTGTGTGTGTAGTGGATTGTACGAGATTGTGGTTTGTTAGTATTTATCTAGTTGTGTTCACCTAGTTGTGCTTGCGAGGGTTGAGCTCTGCTCTTTCGGCCCGCCTCTCAACTGCCAATCAATCAATTATTAATAACTAATAAAAAAAAATTTCACACACACACACACACCCAGGAAGCAGCCCGCAACAGCTGTCTAACGCTCATTTACATATTTACTGCTAAGTAACAGAGGGCATCAGAATGATAGAAACTCTGCTGATTTCCGTTTGTGCCATCACCGGGGGATCGAATGAGCTAGGATTACGAGTCGGGAGCGACGTCCACTCAGCAATAAAGCCCCCTAGTTTGCGTATTGGTGCAAAAGATAATTTGGGAGAGGTTAAGGGAAAGGAATGACGTTTGGTGGCCTTGAAAGCTCTGGAGGGGAGGGGGGTTGCCAGTTATGAATTAAAATTGTTATTTTTTAAGATAGGATATATATGCAAAAGACGTTGCGAGATATAGTAAGAAAAGTGTTTCTGACTGAAGTTAGGTACTGTGTGATTGACTTGTATGTTAGGAAAAAGAATATTTATTAGAAACTTAGATAATCTTTAGAAATGTTTCTTCTTAAATAGTTGCAAATTATTGTGTGAAAAGCCTATGGTTACCGTACCTTAAACAAACACTCGTGAGCACAATTAGTCCACGGGATTCAGAGAGAGTGAGAATGAACAGCGAAATAGTAACAAAAAATGTGACAATGAGGGGAAACTATGTCATTCAAACGTTAACCATATAAATTACAGTAACACTAACTGAGCGTCTACATACATATTCCAATCAATTTATGTTAACCATTTTAGGGTTGGTTAGGTTCGGTTATATATCTACATTAGTTTTAACTCAAATGAAAAGAACTTAACTCATACATAATGAAATGAACAGTTTTATCATTTCATCAGAAAAAAATTAGAGAAAATATATTAATTCAGGAAAACTTGGCTTATTAGGCAAATCGGGCCTTGCATAGTAGGCTGAGAAGTGCGTTCTGGCTACTAGGTACGACATATATATATATATATATATATATATATATATATATATATATATATATGTCGTACCTAGTAGCCAGAACTCACTTCTCAGCCTACTATTCAAGGCCCGATTTGCCTAATAAGCCAAGTTTTCCTGAATTAATATATTTGCTCTAAACTTTTTCTTATGAAATGATAAAGCTACCCATTTCATTGTGTATGAGGTGAATTTTTTTTTATTGGAGTTAAAATTAACGTAGATATATGACCGAACCTAACCAACCCTACCTAACCTAACCTAACCTATATTTATAGGTAAGGTTAGGTTAGGTAGCCAAAAAAAGCTAGGTTAGGTTAGGTTAGGTAGGTTAGGTAGACGAAAAAACATTAATTCATGAAAACTTGGCTTATTATGCAAATCGGGTCTTGAATAGTAGGCTGAGAAGTGCGTTCTGGCTATTAGGTACGACATATATATATATATATATATATATATATATATATATATGTCGTACCTAGTAGCCAGAACTCACTTCTATGCCTACTATGCAAGGCCCAATTTGCCTAATAAGCCAAGTTTTCATGAATTAATATATTTTCTTTATTTTTTTTCTTATGAAATGATAAAGCTACCCATTTCGTTATGTATGAGGTCAATATTTTTTTATTGGAGTTAAAATTAACGTAGATATATGACCGAACCTAACCAACCCTACCTAACCTAACCTAACCTATCTTTATAGGTTAGGTTAGGTTAGGTAGCTGAAAAGGTTAGGTTAGGTTAGGTTAGGTAGGTTAGGTAGTCGAAAAACAATTAATTCATGAAAACTTGGCTTATTAGGCAAATCGGGCCTTGCATAGTAGTCATAGAAGTGCGTTCTGGCTACTAGGTACGACATATGTCTATATATATATATATATATATATATATATATATATATATATATATATATATATATATATATATATATATATATATATATATATATTTTTTTATTTTATTTATTTATTTTTTAAAAATATGTTATATTTATAAATATGTATGTATATTTAAATATTGATATATACCTGTGGGTCCAGGAGGCCATCTGTGTCTCCTCAGATGGTCTCCCTTATCACAGTTTGTGTCTATGGATGTGTGTCTGTGTGTGTGTTTATCCCTGTGAGTGTCCGTGTGAGTGTGTGAGAGTCCGGTTGCGTGTGTGTCCGGTTATGCCTGTGGGTCCACGAGGCCATCTGTGTCCCCTCAGATGGTCTCCCTTATCACAGTCTATGGGTGTGTGTGAGTGTGAGTGCCCCTGTGATTGTTCGGGTGAGGGTGTGTGTGTGTGTGTGAGTGTCCGGGTTTATGTGAGGTTTGGTTCCAGGAAACATCCTTCCCCTTCCCCTCCCCATATCTCCTCCCTTATTCCCACCGTGGGTTCGAATCCCAGGTGATTAGACCTGCCCTAAGTCCATGGATCCAAGGTATCCATCCGTGGGCCCAACGTATTTCACCCCTTCCCCACTTTCCAAGGGCCAGGTCAATTCTAGCTATCGAGGAAACCTGTCGAAACAGAGGCAGCTACAGGAGGGGACACACAAATATTTGTGCCCTGCAGTTACACACCCGTTCCGACAGGCTCGATCGCAATCTATCCAGATGAGAACACGTTCTCTTCCGACTAGACCACGCTGGAATCGCTGTATGTCTCAAATTTGGTTCCTTTATTTATAGTTAGTATTTTTGGTGTATTAATTGATTTGTTTTAATTTTTTAATGACTTAGGTAGAGTGATTTAGGGAGTTGGGGGGGAGGTCGGGTTGTGTGTGTAGTGGATTGTACGAGATCGTGGTTTGTTAGTATTTATCTAGTTGTGTTCACCTAGTTGTGCTTGCGAAGGTTGAGCTCTGCTCTTTCGGCCCGCCTCTCAACTGCCAATCAATCAATTATTAATAACTAATAAAAAAAAATTCCACACACACACACACACCCAGGAAGCAGCCCGCAACAGCTGTCTAACGCTCATTTACAAATTTACTGCTAAGTAACAGAGGGCATCAGAATGATAGAAACTCTGCTGATTTCCGTTTGTGCCATCACCGGGGGATCGAATGAGCTAGGATTACGAGTCGGGAGCGACGTCCACTCAACAATAAAGCCCCCTAGTTTGTGTATTGGTGCAAAAGATAATTTGGGAGAGGTTAAGGGAAAGGAATGACGTTTGGTGGCCTTGAAAGCTCTGGAGGGGAGGGGGGTTGCCAGTTATGAATTAAAATTGTTATTTTTTAAGATAGGATATATATGCAAAAGACGTTGCGAGATATAGTAAGAAAAGTGTTTCTGACTGAAGTTAGGTACTGTGTGATTGACTTGTATGTTAGGAAAAAGAATATTTATTAGAAACTTAGATAATCTTTAGAAATGTTTCTTCTTAAATAGTTGCAAATTATTGTGAAAAGCCTATGGTTACCGTACCTTAAACAAACACTCGTGAGCACAATTAGTCCACGGGATTCAGAGAGAGTGAGAATGAACAGCGAAATAGTAACAAAAAATGTGACAATGAGGGGAAACTATGTCATTCAAACGTTAACCATATAAATTACAGTAACACTAACTGAGCGTCTACATACATATTCCAATCAATTTATGTTAACCATTTTAGGGTTGGTTAGGTTCGGTTATATATCTACATTAGTTTTAACTCAAATGAAAAGAACTTAACTCATACATAATGAAATGAACAGTTTTATCATTTCATCAGAAAAAAATTAGAGAAAATATATTAATTCAGGAAAACTTGGCTTATTAGGCAAATCGGGCCTTGCATAGTAGGCTGAGAAGTGCGTTCTGGCTACTAGGTACGACATATATATATATATATATATATATGTCGTACCTAATAGCCAGAACGCACTTCTCAGCCTACTATTCAAGGCCCGATTTGCCTAATAAGCCAAGTTTTCATGAATTAATGTTTTTTCGTCTACCTAACCTACCTAACCTAACCTAACCTAGCTTTTTTTGGCTACCTAACCTAACCTTACCTATAAATATAGGTTAGGTTAGGTTAGGTAGGGTTGGTTAGGTTCGGTCATATATCTACGTTAATTTTAACTCCAATAAAAAAAAATTGACCTCATACATAGAGAAAAGGGTTGCTTTATCATTTCATAAGAAAAAAATTATAGTAAATATATTAATTCAGGAAAACTTGGATTATTAGGCAAATCGGGCCTTGAATAGTAGGCTGAGAAGTGAGTTCTGGCTACTAGGTACGACATATATATATATATATATATATATATATATATATATATATATGTCGTACCTAGTAGCCAGAACTCACTTCTATGCCTACTATGCAAGGCCCAATTTGCCTAATAAGCCAAGTTTTCATGAATTAATATATTTTCTTTATTTTTTTTCTTATGAAATGATAAAGCTACCCATTTCGTTATGTATGAGGTCAATATTTTTTTATTGGAGTTAAAATTAACGTAGATATATGACCGAACCTAACCAACCCTACCTAACCTAACCTAACCTATCTTTATAGGTTAGGTTAGGTTAGGTAGCTGAAAAGGTTAGGTTAGGTTAGGTTAGGTAGGTTAGGTAGTCGAAAAACAATTAATTCATGAAAACTTGGCTTATTAGGCAAATCGGGCCTTGCATAGTAGTCATAGAAGTGCGTTCTGGCTACTAGGTACGACATATGTCTATATATATATATATATATATATATATATATATATATATATATATATATATATATATATATATATATATATATATATATATATATATATATATATATATATATATATATATATTTTTATTTTATTTATTTATTTTTTAAAAATATGTTATATTTATAAATATGTATGTATATTTAAATATTGATATATACCTGTGGGTCCAGGAGGCCATCTGTGTCTCCTCAGATGGTCTCCCTTATCACAGTTTGTGTCTATGGATGTGTGTCTGTGTGTGTGTTTATCCCTGTGAGTGTCCGTGTGAGTGTGTGAGAGTCCGGTTGCGTGTGTGTCCGGTTATGCCTGTGGGTCCACGAGGCCATCTGTGTCCCCTCAGATGGTCTCCCTTATCACAGTCTATGGGTGTGTGTGAGTGTGAGTGCCCCTGTGATTGTTCGGGTGAGGGTGTGTGTGTGTGTGTGAGTGTCCGGGTTTATGTGAGGTTTGGTTCCAGGAAACATCCTTCCCCTTCCCCTCCCCATATCTCCTCCCTTATTCCCACCGTGGGTTCGAATCCCAGGTGATTAGACCTGCCCTAAGTCCATGGATCCAAGGTATCCATCCGTGGGCCCAACGGATTTCACCCCTTCCCCACTTTCCAAGGGCCAGGTCAATTCTAGCTATCGAGGAAACCTGTCGAAACAGAGGCAGCTACAGGAGGGGACACACAAATATTTGTGCCCTGCAGTTACACACCCGTTCCGACAGGCTCGATCGCAATCTATCCAGATGAGAACACGTTCTCTTCCGACTAGACCACGCTGGAATCGCTGTATGTCTCAAATTTGGTTCCTTTATTTATAGTTAGTATTTTTGGTGTATTAATTGATTTGTTTTAATTTTTTAATGACTTAGGTAGAGTGATTTAGGGAGTTGGGGGGGAGGTCGGGTTGTGTGTGTAGTGGATTGTACGAGATCGTGGTTTGTTAGTATTTATCTAGTTGTGTTCACCTAGTTGTGTTTGCGAGGGTTGAGCTCTGCTCTTTCGGCCCGCCTCTCAACTGCCAATCAATCAATTATTAATAACTAATAAAAAAAAATTCCACACACACACACACACCCAGGAAGCAGCCCGCAACAGCTGTCTAACGCTCATTTACAAATTTACTGCTAAGTAACAGAGGGCATCAGAATGATAGAAACTCTGCTGATTTCCGTTTGTGCCATCACCGGGGGATCGAATGAGCTAGGATTACGAGTCGGGAGCGACGTCCACTCAGCAATAAAGCCCCCTAGTTTGTGTATTGGTGCAAAAGATAATTTGGGAGAGGTTAAGGGAAAGGAATGACGTTTGCTGGCCTTGAAAGCTCTGGAGGGGAGGGGGGTTGCCAGTTATGAATTAAAATTGTTATTTTTTAAGATAGGATATATATGCAAAAGACGTTGCGAGATATAGTAAGAAAAGTGTTTCTGACTGAAGTTGAGTACTGTGTGATTGACTTGTATGTTAGGAAAAAGAATATTTATTAGAAACTTAGATAATCTTTAGAAATGTTTCTTCTTAAATAGTTGCAAATTATTGTGTGAAAAGCCTATGGTTACCGTACCTTAAACAAACACTCGTGAGCACAATTAGTCCACGGGATTCAGAGAGAGTGAGAATGAACAGCGAAATAGTAACAAAAAATGTGACAATGAGGGGAAACTATGTCATTCAAACGTTAACCATATAAATTACAGTAACACTAACTGAGCGTCTACATACATATTCCAATCAATTTATGTTAACCATTTTAGGGTTGGTTAGGTTCGGTTATATATCTACATTAGTTTTAACTCAAATGAAAAGAACTTAACTCATACATAATGAAATGAACAGTTTTATCATTTCATCAGAAAAAAATTAGAGAAAATATATTAATTCAGGAAAACTTGGCTTATTAGGCAAATCGGGCCTTGCATAGTAGGCTGAGAAGTGCGTTCTGGCTACTAGGTACGACATATATATATATATATATATATATATATATATATATATATATATATATATATATATATATATATATATATATATATATATATGTCGTACCTAGTAGCCAGAACTCACTTCTATGCCTACTATGCAAGGCCCAATTTGCCTAATAAGCCAAGTTTTCATGAATTAATATATTTTCTTTATTTTTTTTCTTATGAAATGATAAAGCTACCCATTTCGTTATGTATGAGGTCAATATTTTTTTATTGGAGTTAAAATTAACGTAGATATATGACCGAACCTAACCAACCCTACCTAACCTAACCTAACCTATCTTTATAGGTTAGGTTAGGTTAGGTAGCTGAAAAGGTTAGGTTAGGTTAGGTTAGGTAGGTTAGGTAGTCGAAAAACAATTAATTCATGAAAACTTGGCTTATTAGGCAAATCGGGCCTTGCATAGTAGTCATAGAAGTGCGTTCTGGCTACTAGGTACGACATATGTCTATATATATATATATATATATATATATATATATATATATATATATATATATATATATATATATATATATATATATATATATATATATATATATATATATATATATATATATATATATTTTTTTTTTTTTTTTATTTATTTATTTTTTAAAAATATGTTATATTTATAAATATGTATGTATATTTAAATATTGATATATACCTGTGGGTCCAGGAGGCCATCTGTGTCTCCTCAGATGGTCTCCCTTATCACAGTTTGTGTCTATGGATGTGTGTCTGTGTGTGTGTTTATCCCTGTGAGTGTCCGTGTGAGTGTGTGAGAGTCCGGTTGCGTGTGTGTCCGGTTATGCCTGTGGGTCCACGAGGCCATCTGTGTCCCCTCAGATGGTCTCCCTTATCACAGTCTATGGGTGTGTGTGAGTGTGAGTGCCCCTGTGATTGTTCGGGTGAGGGTGTGTGTGTGTGTGTGAGTGTCCGGGTTTATGTGAGGTTTGGTTCCAGGAAACATCCTTCCCCTTCCCCTCCCCATATCTCCTCCCTTATTCCCACCGTGGGTTCGAATTCCAGGTGATTAGACCTGCCCTAAGTCCATGGATCCAAGGTATCCATCCGTGGGCCCAACGGATTTCACCCCTTCCCCACTTTCCAAGGGCCAGGTCAATTCTAGCTATCGAGGAAACCTGTCGAAACAGAGGCAGCTACAGGAGGGGACACACAAATATTTGTGCCCTGCAGTTACACACCCGTTCCGACAGGCTCGATCGCAATCTATCCAGATGAGAACACGTTCTCTTCCGACTAGACCACGCTGGAATCGCTGTATGTCTCAAATTTGGTTCCTTTATTTATAGTTAGTATTTTTGGTGTATTAATTGATTTGTTTTAATTTTTTAATGACTTAGGTAGAGTGATTTAGGGAGTTGGGGGGGAGGTCGGGTTGTGTGTGTAGTGGATTGTACGAGATCGTGGTTTGTTAGTATTTATCTAGTTGTGTTCACCTAGTTGTGCTTGCGAGGGTTGAGCTCTGCTCTTTCGGCCCGCCTCTCAACTGCCAATCAATCAATTATTAATAACTAATAAAAAAAAATTCCACACACACACACACACCCAGGAAGCAGCCCGCAACAGCTGTCTAACGCTCATTTACAAATTTACTGCTAAGTAACAGAGGGCATCAGAATGATAGAAACTCTGCTGATTTCCGTTTGTGCCATCACCGGGGGATCGAATGAGCTAGGATTACGAGTCGGGAGCGACGTCCACTCAGCAATAAAGCCCCCTAGTTTGTGTATTGGTGCAAAAGATAATTTGGGAGAGGTTAAGGGAAAGGAATGACGTTTGCTGGCCTTGAAAGCTCTGGAGGGGAGGGGGGTTGCCAGTTATGAATTAAAATTGTTATTTTTTAAGATAGGATATATATGCAAAAGACGTTGCGAGATATAGTAAGAAAAGTGTTTCTGACTGAAGTTGAGTACTGTGTGATTGACTTGTATGTTAGGAAAAAGAATATTTATTAGAAACTTAGATAATCTTTAGAAATGTTTCTTCTTAAATAGTTGCAAATTATTGTGTGAAAAGCCTATGGTTACCGTACCTTAAACAAACACTCGTGAGCACAATTAGTCCACGGGATTCAGAGAGAGTGAGAATGAACAGCGAAATAGTAACAAAAAATGTGACAATGAGGGGAAACTATGTCATTCAAACGTTAACCATATAAATTACAGTAACACTAACTGAGCGTCTACATACATATTCCAATCAATTTATGTTAACCATTTTAGGGTTGGTTAGGTTCGGTTATATATCTACATTAGTTTTAACTCAAATGAAAAGAACTTAACTCATACATAATGAAATGAACAGTTTTATCATTTCATCAGAAAAAAATTAGAGAAAATATATTAATTCAGGAAAACTTGGCTTATTAGGCAAATCGGGCCTTGCATAGTAGGCTGAGAAGTGCGTTCTGGCTACTAGGTACGACATATATATATATATATATATATATATATATATATATATATATATATATATATATATATATATATATATATTTATATATATATATATATATATATGTCGTACCTAGTAGCCAGAACTCACTTCTATGCCTACTATGCAAGGCCCAATTTGCCTAATAAGCCAAGTTTTCATGAATTAATATATTTTCTTTATTTTTTTCTTATGAAATGATAAAGCTACCCATTTCGTTATGTATGAGGTCAATATTTTTTTATTGGAGTTAAAATTAACGTAGATATATGACCGAACCTAACCAACCCTACCTAACCTAACCTAACCTATCTTTATAGGTTAGGTTAGGTTAGGTAGCTGAAAAGGTTAGGTTAGGTTAGGTTAGGTAGGTTAGGTAGTCGAAAAACAATTAATTCATGAAAACTTGGCTTATTAGGCAAATCGGGCCTTGCATAGTAGTCATAGAAGTGCGTTCTGGCTACTAGGTACGACATATGTCTATATATATATATATATATATATATATATATATATATATATATATATATATATATATATATATATATATATATATATATATATATATTTTTTTATTTTATTTATTTATTTTTTAAAAATATGTTATATTTATAAATATGTATGTATATTTAAATATTGATATATACCTGTGGGTCCAGGAGGCCATCTGTGTCTCCTCAGATGGTCTCCCTTATCACAGTTTGTGTCTATGGATGTGTGTCTGTGTGTGTGTTTATCCCTGTGAGTGTCCGTGTGAGTGTGTGAGAGTCCGGTTGCGTGTGTGTCCGGTTATGCCTGTGGGTCCACGAGGCCATCTGTGTCCCCTCAGATGGTCTCCCTTATCACAGTCTATGGGTGTGTGTGAGTGTGAGTGCCCCTGTGATTGTTCGGGTGAGGGTGTGTGTGTGTGTGTGAGTGTCCGGGTTTATGTGAGGTTTGGTTCCAGGAAACATCCTTCCCCTTCCCCTCCCCATATCTCCTCCCTTATTCCCACCGTGGGTTCGAATCCCAGGTGATTAGACCTGCCCTAAGTCCATGGATCCAAGGTATCCATCCGTGGGCCCAACGGATTTCACCCCTTCCCCACTTTCCAAGGGCCAGGTCAATTCTAGCTATCGAGGAAACCTGTCGAAACAGAGGCAGCTACAGGAGGGGACACACAAATATTTGTGCCCTGCAGTTACACACCCGTTCCGACAGGCTCGATCGCAATCTATCCAGATGAGAACACGTTCTCTTCCGACTAGACCACGCTGGAATCGCTGTATGTCTCAAATTTGGTTCCTTTATTTATAGTTAGTATTTTTGGTGTATTAATTGATTTGTTTTAATTTTTTAATGACTTAGGTAGAGTGATTTAGGGAGTTGGGGGGGAGGTCGGGTTGTGTGTGTAGTGGATTGTACGAGATCGTGGTTTGTTAGTATTTATCTAGTTGTGTTCACCTAGTTGTGCTTGCGAGGGTTGAGCTCTGCTCTTTCGGCCCGCCTCTCAACTGCCAATCAATCAATTATTAATAACTAATAAAAAAAAATTCCACACACACACACACACCCAGGAAGCAGCCCGCAACAGCTGTCTAACGCTCATTTACAAATTTACTGCTAAGTAACAGAGGGCATCAGAATGATAGAAACTCTGCTGATTTCCGTTTGTGCCATCACCGGGGGATCGAATGAGCTAGGATTACGAGTCGGGAGCGACGTCCACTCAGCAATAAAGCCCCCTAGTTTGTGTATTGGTGCAAAAGATAATTTGGGAGAGGTTAAGAGAAAGGAATGACGTTTGCTGGCCTTGAAAGCTCTGGAGGGGAGGGGGGTTGCCAGTTATGAATTAAAATTGTTATTTTTTAAGATAGGATATATATGCAAAAGACGTTGCGAGATATAGTAAGAAAAGTGTTTCTGACTGAAGTTAGGTACTGTGTGATTGACTTGTATGTTAGGAAAAAGAATATTTATTAGAAACATAGATAATCTTTAGAAATGTTTCTTCTTAAATAGTTGCAAATTATTGTGAAAAGCCTATGGTTACCGTACCTTAAACAAACACTCGTGAGCACAATTAGTCCACGGGATTCAGAGAGAGTGAGAATGAACAGCGAAATAGTAACAAAAAATGTGACAATGAGGGGAAACTATGTCATTCAAACGTTAACCATATAAATTACAGTAACACTAACTGAGCGTCTACATACATATTCCAATCAATTTATGTTAACCATTTTAGGGTTGGTTAGGTTCGGTTATATATCTACATTAGTTTTAACTCAAAAAAAAAGAACTTAACTCATACATAATGAAATGAACAGTTTTATCATTTCATAAGAAAAAAATTAGAGAAAATATATTAATTCAGGAAAACTTGGCTTATTAGGCAAATCGGGCCTTGCATAGTAGGCTGAGAAGTGCGTTCTGGCTACTAGGTACGACATATATATATATATATATATATATATATATATATATATATATTTTTTTTTTTTTTTTTTTTTTATTTATTTATTTTTTAAAAATATGTTATATTTATAAATATGTATGTATATTTAAATATTGATATATACCTGTGGGTCCAGGAGGCCATCTGTGTCCCCTCAGATGGTCTCCCTTATCACAGTTTGTGTCTATGGATGTGTGTCTGTGTGTGTGTTTATCCCTGTGAGTGTCCGTGTGAGTGTGTGAGAGTCCGGTTGCGTGTGTGTCCGGTTATGCCTGTGGGTCCACGAGGCCATCTGTGTCCCCTCAGATGGTCTCCCTTATCACAGTCTATGGGTGTGTGTGAGTGTGAGTGCCCCTGTGATTGTTCGGGTGAGGGTGTGTGTGTGTGTGTGAGTGTCCGGGTTTATGTGAGGTTTGGTTCCAGGAAACATCCTTCCCCTTCCCCTCCCCATATCTCCTCCCTTATTCCCACCGTGGGTTCGAATCCCAGGTGATTAGACCTGCCCTAAGTCCATGGATCCAAGGTATCCATCCGTGGGCCCAACGGATTTCACCCCTTCCCCACTTTCCAAGGGCCAGGTCAATTCTAGCTATCGAGGAAACCTGTCGAAACAGAGGCAGCTACAGGAGGGGACACACAAATATTTGTGCCCTGCAGTTACACACCCGTTCCGACAGGCTCGATCGCAATCTATCCAGATGAGAACACGTTCTCTTCCGACTAGACCACGCTGGAATCGCTGTATGTCTCAAATTTGGTTCCTTTATTTATAGTTAGTATTTTTGGTGTATTAATTGATTTGTTTTAATTTTTTAATGACTTAGGTAGAGTGATTTAGGGAGTTGGGGGGGAGGTCGGGTTGTGTGTGTAGTGGATTGTACGAGATTGTGGTTTGTTAGTATTTATCTAGTTGTGTTCACCTAGTTGTGCTTGCGAGGGTTGAGCTCTGCTCTTTCGGCCCGCCTCTCAACTGCCAATCAATCAATTATTAATAACTAATAAAAAAAAATTCCACACACACACACACACCCAGGAAGCAGCCCGCAACAGCTGTCTAACGCTCATTTACATATTTACTGCTAAGTAACAGAGGGCATCAGAATGATAGAAACTCTGCTGATTTCCGTTTGTGCCATCACCTGGGGATCGAATGAGCTAGGATTACGAGTCGGGAGCGACGTCCACTCAGCAATAAAGCCCCCTAGTTTGTGTATTGGTGCAAAAGATAATTTGGGAGAGGTTAAGGGAAAGGAATGACGTTTGGTGGCCTTGAAAGCTCTGGAGGGGAGGGGGGTTGCCAGTTATGAATTAAAATTGTTATTTTTTAAGATAGGATATATATGCAAAAGACGTTGCGAGATATAGTAAGAAAAGTGTTTCTGACTGAAGTTAGGTACTGTGTGATTGACTTGTATGTTAGGAAAAAGAATATTTATTAGAAACTTAGATAATCTTTAGAAATGTTTCTTCTTAAATAGTTGCAAATTATTGTGTGAAAAGCCTATGGTTACCGTACCTTAAACAAACACTCGTGAGCACAATTAGTCCACGGGATTCAGAGAGAGTGAGAATGAACAGCGAAATAGTAACAAAAAATGTGACAATGAGGGGAAACTATGTCATTCAAACGTTAACCATATAAATTACAGTAACACTAACTGAGCGTCTACATACATATTCCAATCAATTTATGTTAACCATTTTAGGGTTGGTTAGGTTCGGTTATATATCTACATTAGTTTTAACTCAAATGAAAAGAACTTAACTCATACATAATGAAATGAACAGTTTTATCATTTCATAAGAAAAAAATTAGAGAAAATATATTAATTCAGGAAAACTTGGCTTATTAGGCAAATCGGGCCTTGCATAGTAGGCTGAGAAGTGCGTTCTGGCTACTAGGTACGACATATATATATATATATATATATATATATATATATATATATATATATATATATATATATATATATATATATATTTTTTTTTTTTATTTTATTTATTTATTTTTTAAAAATATGTTATATTTATAAATATGTATGTATATTTAAATATTGATATATACCTGTGGGTCCAGGAGGCCATCTGTGTCCCCTCAGATGGTCTCCCTTATCACAGTTTGTGTCTATGGATGTGTGTCTGTGTGTGTGTTTATCCCTGTGAGTGTCCGTGTGAGTGTGTGAGAGTCCGGTTGCGTGTGTGTCCGGTTATGCCTGTGGGTCCACGAGGCCATCTGTGTCCCCTCAGATGGTCTCCCTTATCACAGTCTATGGGTGTGTGTGAGTGTGAGTGCCCCTGTGATTGTTCGGGTGAGGGTGTGTGTGTGTGTGTGAGTGTCCGGGTTTATGTGAGGTTTGGTTCCAGGAAACATCCTTCCCCTTCCCCTCCCCATATCTCCTCCCTTATTCCCACCGTGGGTTCGAATCCCAGGTGATTAGACCTGCCCTAAGTCCATGGATCCAAGGTATCCATCCGTGGGCCCAACGGATTTCACCCCTTCCCCACTTTCCAAGGGCCAGGTCAATTCTAGCTATCGAGGAAACCTGTCGAAACAGAGGCAGCTACAGGAGGGGACACACAAATATTTGTGCCCTGCAGTTACACACCCGTTCCGACAGGCTCGATCGCAATCTATCCAGATGAGAACACGTTCTCTTCCGACTAGACCACGCTGGAATCGTTGTATGTCTCAAATTTGGTTCCTTTATTTATAGTTAGTATTTTTGGTGTATTAATTGATTTGTTTTAATTTTTTAATGACTTAGGTAGAGTGATTTAGGGAGTTGGGGGGGAGGTCGGGTTGTGTGTGTAGTGGATTGTACGAGATCGTGGTTTGTTAGTATTTATCTAGTTGTGTTCACCTAGTTGTGCTTGCGAGGGTTGAGCTGTGCTCTTTCGGCCCGCCTCTCAACTGCCAATCAATCAATTATTAATAACTAATAAAAAAAAATTCCACACACACACACACACCCAGGAAGCAGCCCGCAACAGCTGTCTAACGCTCATTTACATATTTACTGCTAAGTAACAGAGGGCATCAGAATGATAGAAACTCTGCTGATTTCCGTTTGTGCCATCACCTGGGGATCGAATGAGCTAGGATTACGAGTCGGGAGCGACGTCCACTCAGCAATAAAGCCCCCTAGTTTGTGTATTGGTGCAAAAGATAATTTGGGAGAGGTTAAGGGAAAGGAATGACGTTTACTGGCCTTGAAAGCTCTGGAGGGGAGGGGGGTTGCCAGTTATGAATTAAAATTGTTATTTTTTAAGATAGGATATATATGCAAAAGACGTTGCAAGATATAGTAAGAAAAGTGTTTCTGACTGAAGTTAGGTACTGTGTGATTGACTTGTATGTTAGGAAAAAGAATATTTATTAGAAACTTAGATAATCTTTAGAAATGTTTCTTCTTAAATAGTTGCAAATTATTGTGAAAAGCCTATGGTTACCGTACCTTAAACAAACACTCGTGAGCACAATTAGTCCACGGGATTCAGAGAGAGTGAGAATGAACAGCGAAATAGTAACAAAAA
The DNA here is from genome assembly GCF_040958095.1 of Procambarus clarkii. Taxonomy (NCBI): domain Eukaryota; kingdom Metazoa; phylum Arthropoda; class Malacostraca; order Decapoda; family Cambaridae; genus Procambarus; species Procambarus clarkii. The sequence goes on from NC_091184.1 coordinate 39,201,874, forward strand.
ATGTGACAATGAGGGGAAACTATGTCATTCAAACGTTAACCATATAAATTACAGTAACACTAACTGAGCGTCTACATACATATTCCAATCAATTTATGTTAACCATTTTAGGGTTGGTTAGGTTCGGTTATATATCTACATTAGTTTTAACTCAAATGAAAAGAACTTAACTCATACATAATGAAATGAACAGTTTTATCATTTCATAAGAAAAAAATTAGAGAAAATATATTAATTCAGGAAAACTTGGCTTATTAGGCAAATCGGGCCTTGCATAGTAGGCTGAGAAGTGCGTTCTGGCTACTAGGTACGACATATATATATATATATATATATATATATATATATATATATATATATATATATATATATATATATATATATATATATTTTTTTTTATTTTATTTATTTATTTTTAAAAATATGTTATATTTATAAATATGTATGTATATTTAAATATTGATATATACCTGTGGGTCCAGGAGGCCATCTGTGTCCCCTCAGATGGTCTCCCTTATCAAAGTTTGTGTCTATGGATGTGTGTCTGTGTGTGTGTTTATCCCTGTGAGTGTCCGTGTGAGTGTGTGAGAGTCCGGTTGCGTGTGTGTCCGGTTATGCCTGTGGGTCCACGAGGCCATCTGTGTCCCCTCAGATGGTCTCCCTTATCACAGTCTATGGGTGTGTGTGAGTGTGAGTGCCCCTGTGATTGTTCGGGTGAGGGTGTGTGTGTGTGTGTGAGTGTCCGGGTTTATGTGAGGTTTGGTTCCAGGAAACATCCTTCCCCTTCCCCTCCCCATATCTCCTCCCTTATTCCCACCGTGGGTTCGAATCCCAGGTGATTAGACCTGCCCTAAGTCCATGGGTCCAAGGTATCCATCCGTGGGCCCAACGGATTTCACCCCTTCCCCACTTTCCAAGGGCCAGGTCAATTCTAGCTATCGAGGAAACCTGTCGAAACAGAGGCAGCTACAGGAGGGGACACACAAATATTTGTGCCCTGCAGTTACACACCCGTTCCGACAGGCTCGATCGCAATCTATCCAGATGAGAACACGTTCTCTTCCGACTAGACCACGCTGGAATCGTTGTATGTCTCAAATTTGGTTCCTTTATTTATAGTTAGTATTTTTGGTGTATTAATTGATTTGTTTTAATTTTTTAATGACTTAGGTAGAGTGATTTAGGGAGTTGGGGGGGAGGTCGGGTTGTGTGTGTAGTGGATTGTACGAGATCGTGGTTTGTTAGTATTTATCTAGTTGTGTTCACCTAGTTGTGCTTGCGAGGGTTGAGCTGTGCTCTTTCGGCCCGCCTCTCAACTGCCAATCAATCAATTATTAATAACTAATAAAAAAAAATTCCACACACACACACACACCCAGGAAGCAGCCCGCAACAGCTGTCTAACGCTCATTTACATATTTACTGCTAAGTAACAGAGGGCATCAGAATGATAGAAACTCTGCTGATTTCCGTTTGTGCCATCACCGGGGGATCGAATGAGCTAGGATTACGAGTCGGGAGCGACGTCCACTCAGCAATAAAGCCCCCTAGTTTGTGTATTGGTGCAAAAGATAATTTGGGAGAGGTTAAGGGAAAGGAATGACGTTTACTGGCCTTGAAAGCTCTGGAGGGGAGGGGGGTTGCCAGTTATGAATTAAAATTGTTATTTTTTAAGATAGGATATATATGCAAAAGACGTTGCGAGATATAGTAAGAAAAGTGTTTCTGACTGAAGTTAGGTACTGTGTGATTGACTTGTATGTTAGGAAAAAGAATATTTATTAGAAACTTAGATAATCTTTAGAAATGTTTCTTCTTAAATAGTTGCAAATTATTGTGAAAAGCCTATGGTTACCGTACCTTAAACAAACACTCGTGAGCACAATTAGTCCACGGGATTCAGAGAGAGTGAGAATGAACAGCGAAATAGTAACAAAAAATGTGACAATGAGGGGAAACTATGTCATTCAAACGTTAACCATATAAATTACAGTAACACTAACTGAGCGTCTACATACATATTCCAATCAATTTATGTTAACCATTTTAGGGTTGGTTAGGTTCGGTTATATATCTACATTAGTTTTAACTCAAATGAAAAGAACTTAACTCATACATAATGAAATGAACAGTTTTATCATTTCATAAGAAAAAAATTAGAGAAAATATATTAATTCAGGAAAACTTGGCTTATTAGGCAAATCGGGCCTTGCATAGTAGGCTGAGAAGTGCGTTCTGGCTACTAGGTACGACATATATATATATATATATATATATATATATATATATATATATATATATATATATATATATATATATATATATATATATATATATATATATTTTTTTTTTTTTTATTTATTTATTTTTTAAAAATATGTTATATTTATAAATATGTATGTATATTTAAATATTGATATATACCTGTGGGTCCAGGAGGCCATCTGTGTCCCCTCAGATGGTCTCCCTTATCACAGTTTGTGTCTATGGATGTGTGTCTGTGTGTGTGTTTATCCCTGTGAGTGTCCGTGTGAGTGTGTGAGAGTCCGGTTGCGTGTGTGTCCGGTTATGCCTGTGGGTCCACGAGGCCATCTGTGTCCCCTCAGATGGTCTCCCTTATCACAGTCTATGGGTGTGTGTGAGTGTGAGTGCCCCTGTGATTGTTCGGGTGAGGGTGTGTGTGTGTGTGTGAGTGTCCGGGTTTATGTGAGGTTTGGTTCCAGGAAACATCCTTCCCCTTCCCCTCCCCATATCTCCTCCCTTATTCCCACCGTGGGTTCGAATCCCAGGTGATTAGACCTGCCCTAAGTCCATGGATCCAAGGTATCCATCCGTGGGCCCAACGGATTTCACCCCTTCCCCACTTTCCAAGGGCCAGGTCAATTCTAGCTATCGAGGAAACCTGTCGAAACAGAGGCAGCTACAGGAGGGGACACACAAATATTTGTGCCCTGCAGTTACACACCCGTTCCGACAGGCTCGATCGCAATCTATCCAGATGAGAACACGTTCTCTTCCGACTAGACCACGCTGGAATCGCTGTATGTCTCAAATTTGGTTCCTTTATTTATAGTTAGTATTTTTGGTGTATTAATTGATTTGTTTTAATTTTTTAATGACTTAGGTAGAGTGATTTAGGGAGTTGGGGGGGAGGTCGGGTTGTGTGTGTAGTGGATTGTACGAGATTGTGGTTTGTTAGTATTTATCTAGTTGTGTTCACCTAGTTGTGCTTGCGAGGGTTGAGCTCTGCTCTTTCGGCCCGCCTCTCAACTGCCAATCAATCAATTATTAATAACTAATAAAAAAAAATTCCACACACACACACACACCCAGGAAGCAGCCCGCAACAGCTGTCTAACGCTCATTTACATATTTACTGCTAAGTAACAGAGGGCATCAGAATGATAGAAACTCTGCTGATTTCCGTTTGTGCCATCACCTGGGGATCGAATGAGCTAGGATTACGAGTCGGGAGCGACGTCCACTCAGCAATAAAGCCCCCTAGTTTGTGTATTGGTGCAAAAGATAATTTGGGAGAGGTTAAGGGAAAGGAATGACGTTTGGTGGCCTTGAAAGCTCTGGAGGGGAGGGGGGTTGCCAGTTATGAATTAAAATTTTTATTTTTAAGATAGGATATATATGCAAAAGACGTTGCGAGATATAGTAAGAAAAGTGTTTCTGACTGAAGTTAGGTACTGTGTGATTGACTTGTATGTTAGGAAAAAGAATATTTATTAGAAACTTAGATAATCTTTAGAAATGTTTCTTCTTAAATAGTTGCAAATTATTGTGTGAAAAGCCTATGGTTACCGTACCTTAAACAAACACTCGTGAGCACAATTAGTCCACGGGATTCAGAGAGAGTGAGAATGAACAGCGAAATAGTAACAAAAAATGTGACAATGAGGGGAAACTATGTCATTCAAACGTTAACCATATAAATTACAGTAACACTAACTGAGCGTCTACATACATATTCCAATCAATTTATGTTAACCATTTTAGGGTTGGTTAGGTTCGGTTATATATCTACATTAGTTTTAACTCAAATGAAAAGAACTTAACTCATACATAATGAAATGAACAGTTTTATCATTTCATAAGAAAAAAATTAGAGAAAATATATTAATTCAGGAAAACTTGGCTTATTAGGCAAATCGGGCCTTGCATAGTAGGCTGAGAAGTGCGTTCTGGCTACTAGGTACGACATATATATATATATATATATATATATATATATTTTTTTTTTTATTTTATTTATTTTTTTTTTTAAAATATGTTATATTTATAAATATGTATGTATATTTAAATATTGATATATACCTGTGGGTCCAGGAGGCCATCTGTGTCCCCTCAGATGGTCTCCCTTATCACAGTTTGTGTCTATGGATGTGTGTCTGTGTGTGTGTTTATCCCTGTGAGTGTCCGTGTGAGTGTGTGAGAGTCCGGTTGCGTGTGTGTCCGGTTATGCCTGTGGGTCCACGAGGCCATCTGTGTCCCCTCAGATGGTCTCCCTTATCACAGTCTATGGGTGTGTGTGAGTGTGAGTGCCCCTGTGATTGTTCGGGTGAGGGTGTGTGTGTGTGTGTGAGTGTCCGGGTTTATGTGAGGTTTGGTTCCAGGAAACATCCTTCCCCTTCCCCTCCCCATATCTCCTCCCTTATTCCCACCGTGGGTTCGAATCCCAGGTGATTAGACCTGCCCTAAGTCCATGGATCCAAGGTATCCATCCGTGGGCCCAACGGATTTCACCCCTTCCCCACTTTCCAAGGGCCAGGTCAATTCTAGCTATCGAGGAAACCTGTCGAAACAGAGGCAGCTACAGGAGGGGACACACAAATATTTGTGCCCTGCAGTTACACACCCGTTCCGACAGGCTCGATCGCAATCTATCCAGATGAGAACACGTTCTCTTCCGACTAGACCACGCTGGAATCGTTGTATGTCTCAAATTTGGTTCCTTTATTTATAGTTAGTATTTTTGGTGTATTAATTGATTTGTTTTAATTTTTTAATGACTTAGGTAGAGTGATTTAGGGAGTTGGGGGGGAGGTCGGGTTGTGTGTGTAGTGGATTGTACGAGATCGTGGTTTGTTAGTATTTATCTAGTTGTGTTCACCTAGTTGTGCTTGCGAGGGTTGAGCTGTGCTCTTTCGGCCCGCCTCTCAACTGCCAATCAATCAATTATTAATAACTAATAAAAAAAAATTCCACACACACACACACACCCAGGAAGCAGCCCGCAACAGCTGTCTAACGCTCATTTACATATTTACTGCTAAGTAACAGAGGGCATCAGAATGATAGAAACTCTGCTGATTTCCGTTTGTGCCATCACCGGGGGATCGAATGAGCTAGGATTACGAGTCGGGAGCGACGTCCACTCAGCAATAAAGCCCCCTAGTTTGTGTATTGGTGCAAAAGATAATTTGGGAGAGGTTAAGGGAAAGGAATGACGTTTACTGGCCTTGAAAGCTCTGGAGGGGAGGGGGGTTGCCAGTTATGAATTAAAATTGTTATTTTTTAAGATAGGATATATATGCAAAAGACGTTGCGAGATATAGTAAGAAAAGTGTTTCTGACTGAAGTTAGGTACTGTGTGATTGACTTGTATGTTAGGAAAAAGAATATTTATTAGAAACTTAGATAATCTTTAGAAATGTTTCTTCTTAAATAGTTGCAAATTATTGTGAAAAGCCTATGGTTACCGTACCTTAAACAAACACTCGTGAGCACAATTAGTCCACGGGATTCAGAGAGAGTGAGAATGAACAGCGAAATAGTAACAAAAAATGTGACAATGAGGGGAAACTATGTCATTCAAACGTTAACCATATAAATTACAGTAACACTAACTGAGCGTCTACATACATATTCCAATCAATTTATGTTAACCATTTTAGGGTTGGTTAGGTTCGGTTATATATCTACATTAGTTTTAACTCAAATGAAAAGAACTTAACTCATACATAATGAAATGAACAGTTTTATCATTTCATAAGAAAAAAATTAGAGAAAATATATTAATTCAGGAAAACTTGGCTTATTAGGCAAATCGGGCCTTGCATAGTAGGCTGAGAAGTGCGTTCTGGCTACTAGGTACGACATATATATATATATATATATATATATATATATATATATATATATATATATATATATATATATATATATATATATATATATTTTTTTTTTTTTTTTATTTATTTATTTTTTAAAAATATGTTATATTTATAAATATGTATGTATATTTAAATATTGATATATACCTGTGGGTCCAGGAGGCCATCTGTGTCCCCTCAGATGGTCTCCCTTATCACAGTTTGTGTCTATGGATGTGTGTCTGTGTGTGTGTTTATCCCTGTGAGTGTCCGTGTGAGTGTGTGAGAGTCCGGTTGCGTGTGTGTCCGGTTATGCCTGTGGGTCCACGAGGCCATCTGTGTCCCCTCAGATGGTCTCCCTTATCACAGTCTATGGGTGTGTGTGAGTGTGAGTGCCCCTGTGATTGTTCGGGTGAGGGTGTGTGTGTGTGTGTGAGTGTCCGGGTTTATGTGAGGTTTGGTTCCAGGAAACATCCTTCCCCTTCCCCTCCCCATATCTCCTCCCTTATTCCCACCGTGGGTTCGAATCCCAGGTGATTAGACCTGCCCTAAGTCCATGGATCCAAGGTATCCATCCGTGGGCCCAACGGATTTCACCCCTTCCCCACTTTCCAAGGGCCAGGTCAATTCTAGCTATCGAGGAAACCTGTCGAAACAGAGGCAGCTACAGGAGGGGACACACAAATATTTGTGCCCTGCAGTTACACACCCGTTCCGACAGGCTCGATCGCAATCTATCCAGATGAGAACACGTTCTCTTCCGACTAGACCACGCTGGAATCGCTGTATGTCTCAAATTTGGTTCCTTTATTTATAGTTAGTATTTTTGGTGTATTAATTGATTTGTTTTAATTTTTTAATGACTTAGGTAGAGTGATTTAGGGAGTTGGGGGGGAGGTCGGGTTGTGTGTGTAGTGGATTGTACGAGATCGTGGTTTGTTAGTATTTATCTAGTTGTGTTCACCTAGTTGTGCTTGCGAGGGTTGAGCTCTGCTCTTTCGGCCCGCCTCTCAACTGCCAATCAATCAATTATTAATAACTAATAAAAAAAAATTCCACACACACACACACACCCAGGAAGCAGCCCGCAACAGCTGTCTAACGCTCATTTACATATTTACTGCTAAGTAACAGAGGGCATCAGAATGATAGAAACTCTGCTGATTTCCGTTTGTGCCATCACCGGGGGATCGAATGAGCTAGGATTACGAGTCGGGAGCGACGTCCACTCAGCAATAAAGCCCCCTAGTTTGTGTATTGGTGCAAAAGATAATTTGGGAGAGGTTAAGGGAAAGGAATGACGTTTGCTGGCCTTGAAAGCTCTGGAGGGGAGGGGGGTTGCCAGTTATGAATTAAAATTGTTATTTTGTAAGATAGGATATATATGCAAAAGACGTTGCGAGATATAGTAAGAAAAGTGTTTCTGACTGAAGTTAGGTACTGTGTGATTGACTTGTATGTTAGGAAAAAGAATATTTATTAGAAACTTAGATAATCTTTAGAAATGTTTCTTCTTAAATAGTTGCAAATTATTGTGAAAAGCCTATGGTTACCGTACCTTAAACAAACACTCGTGAGCACAATTAGTCCACGGGATTCAGAGAGAGTGAGAATGAACAGCGAAATAGTAACAAAAAATGTGACAATGAGGGGAAACTATGTCATTCAAACGTTAACCATATAAATTACAGTAACACTAACTGAGCGTCTACATACATATTCCAATCAATTTATGTTAACCATTTTAGGGTTGGTTAGGTTCGGTTATATATCTACATTAGTTTTAACTCAAATGAAAAGAACTTAACTCATACATAATGAAATGAACAGTTTTATCATTTCATAAGAAAAAAATTAGAGAAAATATATTAATTCAGGAAAACTTGGCTTATTAGGCAAATCGGGCCTTGCATAGTAGGCTGAGAAGTGCGTTCTGGCTACTAGGTACGACATATATATATATATATATATATATATATATATATATATATATATATATATATATATATATATATATATATATATATATATATATATATATATATATATATATATATATTTTTTTTTTTATTTTATTTATTTATTTTTAAAAATATGTTATATTTATAAATATGTATGTATATTTAAATATTGATATATACCTGTGGGTCCAGGAGGCCATCTGTGTCCCCTCAGATGGTCTCCCTTATCACAGTTTGTGTCTATGGATGTGTGTCTGTGTGTGTGTTTATCCCTGTGAGTGTCCGTGTGAGTGTGTGAGAGTCCGGTTGCGTGTGTGTCCGGTTATGCCTGTGGGTCCACGAGGCCATCTGTGTCCCCTCAGATGGTCTCCCTTATCACAGTCTATGGGTGTGTGTGAGTGTGAGTGCCCCTGTGATTGTTCGGGTGAGGGTGTGTGTGTGTGTGTGAGTGTCCGGGTTTATGTGAGGTTTGGTTCCAGGAAACATCCTTCCCCTTCCCCTCCCCATATCTCCTCCCTTATTCCCACCGTGGGTTCGAATCCCAGGTGATTAGACCTGCCCTAAGTCCATGGATCCAAGGTATCCATCCGTGGGCCCAACGGATTCACCCCTTCCCCACTTTCCAAGGGCCAGGTCAATTCTAGCTATCGAGGAAACCTGTCGAAACAGAGGCAGCTACAGGAGGGGACACACAAATATTTGTGCCCTGCAGTTACACACCCGTTCCGACAGGCTCGATCGCAATCTATCCAGATGAGAACACGTTCTCTTCCGACTAGACCACGCTGGAATCGCTGTATGTCTCAAATTTGGTTCCTTTATTTATAGTTTAGTATTTTTGGTGTATTAATTGATTTGTTTTAATTTTTTAATGACTTAGGTAGAGTGATTTAGGGAGTTGGGGGGGAGGTCGGGTTGTGTGTGTAGTGGATTGTACGAGATCGTGGTTTGTTAGTATTTATCTAGTTGTGTTCACCTAGTTGTGCTTGCGAGGGTTGAGCTGTGCTCTTTCGGCCCGCCTCTCAACTGCCAATCAATCAATTATTAATAACTAATAAAAAAAAATTCCACACACACACACACACCCAGGAAGCAGCCCGCAACAGCTGTCTAACGCTCATTTACATATTTACTGCTAAGTAACAGAGGGCATCAGAATGATAGAAACTCTGCTGATTTCCGTTTGTGCCATCACCGGGGGATCGAATGAGCTAGGATTACGAGTCGGGAGCGACGTCCACTCAGCAATAAAGCCCCCTAGTTTGTGTATTGGTGCAAAAGATAATTTGGGAGAGGTTAAGGGAAAGGAATGACGTTTGCTGGCCTTGAAAGCTCTGGAGGGGAGGGGGGTTGCCAGTTATGAATTAAAATTGTTATTTTGTAAGATAGGATATATATGCAAAAGACGTTGCGAGATATAGTAAGAAAAGTGTTTCTGACTGAAGTTAGGTACTGTGTGATTGACTTGTATGTTAGGAAAAAGAATATTTATTAGAAACTTAGATAATCTTTAGAAATGTTTCTTCTTAAATAGTTGCAAATTATTGTGAAAAGCCTATGGTTACCGTACCTTAAACAAACACTCGTGAGCACAATTAGTCCACGGGATTCAGAGAGAGTGAGAATGAACAGCGAAATAGTAACAAAAAATGTGACAATGAGGGGAAACTATGTCATTCAAACGTTAACCATATAAATTACAGTAACACTAACTGAGCGTCTACATACATATTCCAATCAATTTATGTTAACCATTTTAGGGTTGGTTAGGTTCGGTTATATATCTACATTAGTTTTAACTCAAATGAAAAGAACTTAACTCATACATAATGAAATGAACAGTTTTATCATTTCATAAGAAAAAAATTAGAGAAAATATATTAATTCAGGAAAACTTGGCTTATTAGGCAAATCGGGCCTTGCATAGTAGGCTGAGAAGTGCGTTCTGGCTACTAGGTACGACATATATATATATATATATATATATATATATATATATATATATATATATATATATATATATATATATATATATTTTTTTTTTTTTTTTTTTTTTTTTTTTTTAAATATGTTATATTTATAAATATGTATGTATATTTAAATATTGATATATACCTGTGCGTCCAGGAGGCCATCTGTGTCCCCTCAGATGGTCTCCCTTATCACAGTTTGTGTCTATGGATGTGTGTCTGTGTGTGTGTTTATCCCTGTGAGTGTCCGTGTGAGTGTGTGAGAGTCCGGTTGCGTGTGTGTCCGGTTATGCCTGTGGGTCCACGAGGCCATCTGTGTCCCCTCAGATGGTCTCCCTTATCACAGTCTATGGGTGTGTGTGAGTGTGAGTGCCCCTGTGATTGTTCGGGTGAGGGTGTGTGTGTGTGTGTGAGTGTCCGGGTTTATGTGAGGTTTGGTTCCAGGAAACATCCTTCCCTTCCCCTCCCCATATCTCCTCCCTTATTCCCACCGTGGGTTCGAATCCCAGGTGATTAGACCTGCCCTAAGTCCATGGATCCAAGGTATCCATCCGTGGGCCCAACGGATTTCACCCCTTCCCCACTTTCCAAGGGCCAGGTCAATTCTAGCTATCCAGGAAACCTGTCGAAACAGAGGCAGCTACAGGAGGGGACACACAAATATTTGTGCCCTGCAGTTACACACACGTTCCGACAGGCTCGATCGCAATCTATCCAGATGAGAACACGTTTTCTTCCGACTAGACCACGCTGGAATCGCTGTATGTCTCAAATTTGGTTCCTTTATTTATAGTTAGTATTTTTGGTGTATTAATTGATTTGTTTTAATTTTTTAATGACTTAGGTAGAGTAATTTAGGAGTTGGGGGGGAGGTCGGGTTGTGTGTGTAGTGGATTGTACGAGATCGTGGTTTGTTAGTATTTATCTAGTTGTGTTCACCTAGTTGTGCTTGCGAGGGTTGAGCTCTGCTCTTTCGGCCCGCCTCTCAACTGCCAATCAATCAATTATAATAACTAATAAAAAAAAATTCCACACACACACACACACCCAGGAAGCAGCCCGCAACAGCTGTCTAACGCTCATTTACATATTTACTGCTAAGTAACAGAGGGCATCAGAATGATAGAAACTCTGCTGATTTCCGTTTGTGCCATCACCGGGGGATCGAATGAGCTAGGATTACGAGTCGGGAGCGACGTCCACTCAGCAATAAAGCCCCCTAGTTTGCGTATTGGTGCAAAAGATAATTGGGAGAGGTTAAGGGAAAGGAATGACGTTTGGTGGCCTTGAAAGCTCTGGAGGGGAGGGGGGTTGCCAGTTATGAATTAAAATTGTTATTTTTAAGATAGGATATATATGCAAAAGACGTTGCGAGATATAGTAAGAAAAGTGTTTCTGACTGAAGTTAGGTACTGTGTGATTGACTTGTATGTTAGGAAAAAGAATATTTATTAGAAACTTAGATAATCTTTAGAAATGTTTCTTCTTAAATAGTTGCAAATTATTGTGAAAAGCCTATGGTTACCGTACCTTAAACAAACACTCGTGAGCACAATTAGTCCACGGGATTCAGAGAGAGTGAGAATGAACAGCGAAATAGTAACAAAAAATGTGACAATGAGGGGAAACTATGTCATTCAAACGTTAACCATATAAATTACAGTAACACTAACTGAGCGTCTACATACATATTCCAATCAATTTATGTTAACCATTTTAGGGTTGGTTAGGTTCGGTTATATATCTACATTAGTTTTAACTCAAATGAAAAGAACTTAACTCATTACATAATGAAATGAACAGTTTATCATTTCATAAGAAAAAAATTAGAGAAAATATATTAATTCAGGAAAACTTGGCTTATTAGGCAAATCGGGCCTTGCATAGTAGGCTGAGAAGTGCGTTCTGGCTACTAGGTACGACATATATATATATATATATATATATAGATATATATATATATATATATATTATATATATATATATATATATATATATATATATATATATATATATATATATATATATATTTATTTATTTTTTTTTTTAAAATATGTTATATTTATAAATATGTATGTATATTTAAATATTGATATATACCTGTGGGTCCAGGAGGCCATCTGTGTCCCCTCAGATGGTCTCCCTTATCACAGTTTGTGTCTATGGATGTGTGTCTGTGTGTGGTGTTTATCCCTGTGAGTGTCCGTGTGAGTGTGTGAGAGTCCGGTTGCGTGTGTGTCCGGTTATGCTGTGGGTCCACGAGGCCATCTGTGTCCCCTCAGATGGTCTCCCTTATCACAGTCTATGGGTGTGTGTGAGTGTGAGTGCCCCTGTGATTGTTCGGGTGAGGGTGTGTGTGTGTGTGTGAGTGTCCGGGTTTATGTGAGGTTTGGTTCCAGGAAACATCCTTCCCCTTCCCCTCCCCATATCTCCTCCCTTATTCCCACCGTGGGTTCGAATCCCAGGTGATTAGACCTGCCCTAAGTCCATGGATCCAAGGTATCCATCCGTGGGCCCAACGGATTTCACCCCTTCCCCACTTTCCAAGGGCCAGGTCAATTCTAGCTATCCAGGAAACCTGTCGAAACAGAGGCAGCTACAGGAGGGGACACACAAATATTTGTGCCCTGCAGTTACACACCCGTTCCGACAGGCTCGATCGCAATCTATCCAGATGAGAACACGTTCTCTTCCGACTAGACCACGCTGGAATCGCTGTATGTCTCAAATTTGGTTCCTTTATTTATAGTTAGTATTTTTGGTGTATTAATTGATTTGTTTTAATTTTTTAATGACTTAGGTAGAGTGATTTAGGGAGTTGGGGGGGAGGTCGGGTTGTGTGTGTAGTGGATTGTACGAGATCGTGGTTTGTTAGTATTTATCTAGTTGTGTTCACCTAGTTGTGCTTGCGAGGGTTGAGCTCTGCTCTTTCGGCCCGCCTCTCAACTGCCAATCAATCAATTATTAATAACTAATAAAAAAAAATTCCACACACACACACACACCCAGGAAGCAGCCCGCAACAGCTGTCTAACGCTCATTTACATATTTACTGCTAAGTAACAGAGGGCATCAGAATGATAGAAACTCTGCTGATTTCCGTTTGTGCCATCACCGGGGGATCGAATGAGCTAGGATTACGAGTCGGGAGCGACGTCCACTCAGCAATAAAGCCCCCTAGTTTGTGTATTGGTGCAAAAGATAATTTGGGAGAGGTTAAGGGAAAGGAATGACGTTTGGTGGCCTTGAAAGCTCTGGAGGGGAGGGGGGTTGCCAGTTATGAATTAAAATTGTTATTTTTTAAGATAGGATATATATGCAAAAGACGTTGCGAGATATAGTAAGAAAAGTGTTTCTGACTGAAGTTAGGTACTGTGTGATTGACTTGTATGTTAGGAAAAAGAATATTTATTAGAAACTTAGATAATCTTTAGAAATGTTTCTTCTTAAATAGTTGCAAATTATTGTGTGAAAAGCCTATGGTTACCGTACCTTAAACAAACACTCGTGAGCACAATTAGTCCACGGGATTCAGAGAGAGTGAGAATGAACAGCGAAATAGTAACAAAAAATGTGACAATGAGGGGAAACTATGTCATTCAAACGTTAACCATATAAATTACAGTAACACTAACTGAGCGTCTACATACATATTCCAATCAATTTATGTTAACCATTTTAGGGTTGGTTAGGTTCGGTTATATATCTACATTAGTTTTAACTCAAATGAAAAGAACTTAACTCATACATAATGAAATGAACAGTTTTATCATTTCATAAGAAAAAAATTAGAGAAAATATATTAATTCAGGAAAACTTGGCTTATTAGGCAAATCGGGCCTTGCATAGTAGGCTGAGAAGTGCGTTCTGGCTACTAGGTACGACATATATATATATATATATATATATATATATATATATATATATATATATATATATATATATATATATATATATATTTTTTATTTTTTTTTTATTTATTTTTTTTAAAAATATGTTATATTTATAAATATGTATGTATATTTAAATATTGATATATACCTGTGGGTCCAGGAGGCCATCTGTGTCCCCTCAGATGGTCTCCCTTATCACAGTTTGTGTCTATGGATGTGTGTCTGTGTGTGTGTTTATCCCTGTGAGTGTCCGTGTGAGTGTGTGAGAGTCCGGTTGCGTGTGTGTCCGGTTATGCCTGTGGGTCCACGAGGCCATCTGTGTCCCCTCAGATGGTCTCCCTTATCACAGTCTATGGGTGTGTGTGAGTGTGAGTGCCCCTGTGATTGTTCGGGTGAGGGTGTGTGTGTGTGTGTGAGTGTCCGGGTTTATGTGAGGTTTGGTTCCAGGAAACATCCTTCCCCTTCCCCTCCCCATATCTCCTCCCTTATTCCCACCGTGGGTTCGAATCCCAGGTGATTAGACCTGCCCTAAGTCCATGGATCCAAGGTATCCATCCGTGGGCCCAACGGATTTCACCCCTTCCCCACTTTCCAAGGGCCAGGTCAATTCTAGCTATCCAGGAAACCTGTCGAAACAGAGGCAGCTACAGGAGGGGACACACAAATATTTGTGCCCTGCAGTTACACACCCGTTCCGACAGGCTCGATCGCAATCTATCCAGATGAGAACACGTTCTCTTCCGACTAGACCACGCTGGAATCGCTGTATGTCTCAAATTTGGTTCCTTTATTTATAGTTAGTATTTTTGGTGTATTAATTGATTTGTTTTAATTTTTTAATGACTTAGGTAGAGTGATTTAGGGAGTTGGGGGGGAGGTCGGGTTGTGTGTGTAGTGGATTGTACGAGATCGTGGTTTGTTAGTATTTATCTAGTTGTGTTCACCTAGTTGTGCTTGCGAGGGTTGAGCTCTGCTCTTTCGGCCCGCCTCTCAACTGCCAATCAATCAATTATTAATAACTAATAAAAAAAAATTCCACACACACACACACACCCAGGAAGCAGCCCGCAACAGCTGTCTAACGCTCATTTACATATTTACTGCTAAGTAACAGAGGGCATCAGAATGATAGAAACTCTGCTGATTTCCGTTTGTGCCATCACCGGGGGATCGAATGAGCTAGGATTACGAGTCGGGAGCGACGTCCACTCAGCAATAAAGCCCCCTAGTTTGTGTATTGGTGCAAAAGATAATTTGGGAGAGGTTAAGGGAAAGGAATGACGTTTGGTGGCCTTGAAAGCTCTGGAGGGGAGGGGGGTTGCCAGTTATGAATTAAAATTGTTATTTTTTAAGATAGGATATATATGCAAAAGACGTTGCGAGATATAGTAAGAAAAGTGTTTCTGACTGAAGTTAGGTACTGTGTGATTGACTTGTATGTTAGGAAAAAGAATATTTATTAGAAACTTAGATAATCTTTAGAAATGTTTCTTCTTAAATAGTTGCAAATTATTGTGTGAAAAGCCTATGGTTACCGTACCTTAAACAAACACTCGTGAGCACAATTAGTCCACGGGATTCAGAGAGAGTGAGAATGAACAGCGAAATAGTAACAAAAAATGTGACAATGAGGGGAAACTATGTCATTCAAACGTTAACCATATAAATTACAGTAACACTAACTGAGCGTCTACATACATATTCCAATCAATTTATGTTAACCATTTTAGGGTTGGTTAGGTTCGGTTATATATCTACATTAGTTTTAACTCAAATGAAAAGAACTTAACTCATACATAATGAAATGAACAGTTTTATCATTTCATAAGAAAAAAATTAGAGAAAATATATTAATTCAGGAAAACTTGGCTTATTAGGCAAATCGGGCCTTGCATAGTAGGCTGAGAAGTGCGTTCTGGCTACTAGGTACGACATATATATATATATATATATATATATATATATATATATATATATATATATATATATATATATATATATATATTTTATTTTATTTATTTATTTTTTAAAAATATGTTATATTTATAAATATGTATGTATATTTAAATATTGATATATACCTGTGGGTCCAGGAGGCCATCTGTGTCCCCTCAGATGGTCTCCCTTATCACAGTTTGTGTCTATGGATGTGTGTCTGTGTGTGTGTTTATCCCTGTGAGTGTCCGTGTGAGTGTGTGAGAGTCCGGTTGCGTGTGTGTCCGGTTATGCCTGTGGGTCCACGAGGCCATCTGTGTCCCCTCAGATGGTCTCCCTTATCACAGTCTATGGGTGTGTGTGAGTGTGAGTGCCCCTGTGATTGTTCGGGTGAGGGTGTGTGTGTGTGTGTGAGTGTCCGGGTTTATGTGAGGTTTGGTTCCAGGAAACATCCTTCCCCTTCCCCTCCCCATATCTCCTCCCTTATTCCCACCGTGGGTTCGAATCCCAGGTGATTAGACCTGCCCTAAGTCCATGGATCCAAGGTATCCATCCGTGGGCCCAACGGATTTCACCCCTTCCCCACTTTCCAAGGGCCAGGTCAATTCTAGCTATCCAGGAACCT
>NC_091184.1:39218858-39291205 GCF_040958095.1 Procambarus clarkii
TTCACAAAAACGTGGAAATCGGCAAAATATTGCCTAATTCGATGATATTTTGTTTAAATCAAATGAAAGAAAAGGAGATGATAAACGTCAAAATATTGCTAAATTCGATGATTTTTCGTACGAAACAAAATGCAAGAAAACTTGCTTAAAATGCAATATTATGTGAAATTCTGAGATTTGAAGGCCAAATCACATATCGTGATACTACATGAAATAGTATCGAAATATTGGTAAAAATGAATATATTTACGTAATATCAAACTACATGAAAAACGTGAAAAGTCACTATTTAACCATATTTGAGGATTTTAACTTCAAATCATAGAGCGAGGTTTCGTATTATTTAGATCCAAAAAAAGACATATGACAATGTTGTTTCCAATACAAATGATAAAAATCAATGTGTTTTCATTAGAATTAACTAAAATGTTCCTGATTTTCCGTTTATATTACCGATGGAAGATGTACACGTAAAACGGCTCTATTCCGGCTGAAACGTCGATATATGCAATAAAAACAGAACTTCTCCCCTTTTCAATATCTTACTCAGTATTTTAACGAGAAACAAATAGTTGATTGAAAATGAAGTATTTAAGGTTATTATCTAATCAATTATGTGTTTGTATAATTTTTATCGTATATATAATGAATTAATACCCATAGAATGAAAATTCACAAAAACGTGGAAAAACGGCATAATATTGCCTAATTCGATGATATTTTGTTTAAATCAAATAAAGGAAAAGGGGATGATAAACGTCAAAATATTGCTAAATTTGATGATTTTTCGTACGAAACAAAATGCAAGAAAACTTGCTTAAAATGCAATATTATGAGAAATTCTGAGATTTGAAGGCCAAATCACATATCGTGATACTACATGAAATAGTATCGAAATATTGGTAAAAATGAATATATTTGCGTAATATCAAACTACATGATTAACGTGAAAAAGTCACTATTTTACCATATTTGAGGATTTTACCTTCAAATCATAGAGCGAGGTTTCGTATTATTTAGTTCCAGGAAAAGACATATGACAATGTTGTTTCCAATACAAATGATAAAAAACAATGTGTTTTCATCAGAATTACCTATAATGTTCTTGATTTTCCGTTTATATTAACGAGGAAAGATGTACACGTAAAACCGCTCTAATCCGGCTGAAACGTCGATATATGCAATAAAAACCGAATTACTCCCCTTTTCAATATCTTACTCAGTATTTTAACGAGAAACAAAAATATGATTGAAAATGAAGTATTTAAGGTTATTATCTAATCAATTATGTGTTTGCATCATTTTTATCGTATATATATATGAAGTAATGCTCATGGACTGAAAATTCACAAAAACGTGGAAAACGGCAAAATATTGCCTAACTCGATGATATTTTGTTTAAATCACATGAAGGAAAAGGAGATGATAAACGTCAAAATATTGCTAAATTCGATGATTTTTCGTACGAAACAAAATGCAAGAAAACTTGCTTAAAATGCAATATTATGCGAAATTCTGAGATATGAAGGCCAAATCACATATCGTGATACTTCATGAAATAGTATCGAAATATTGGTAAAAATGAATATATTTACGTTATATCAAACTACATGAAAAACGTGAAAAAGTCACTATTTAACCATATTTGAGGATTTAAACTTCAAATCATAGAGTGAGGTTTCGTATTATTTAGATCCAAGAAAAGACATATGACAATGCTGTTTCCAATACAAATGATAAAAAACAATGTGTTTTCATTAGAATTAACTAAAATGTTCCTGATTTTCCGTTTATATTACCGATGGAAGATGTACACGTAAAACCGCTCTAATCCGGCTGAAACGTCGATATATGCAATAAAAACCGAACTTTTCCCCTTTTCAATATCTTACTCAGTATTTTAACGAGAAAAAAATAGATGATTGAAAATGAGGTATTTAAGGTTATTATCTAATCAATTATGTGTTTGCATCATTTTTATCGTATATATATGAATTAATACCCATGGACTGAAAATTCACAAAAACGTGGAAAACGGCAAAATATTGCCTAATTCGATGATATTTTATTTAAATCACATGAAGGAAAAGGGGATGATAAACGTCAAAATATTGGTAAATTCGATGATTTTTCGTACGAAACATAATGCAAGAAAACTTGCTTAAAATGCAATATTATGCGAAATTCTGAGATTTGAAGGCCAAATCACATATTGTGATACTACATGAAATATTATCGAAATATTGGTAAAAATGAATATATTTACGTAATATCAAACTACATGAAAAACGTGAAAAAGTCACTATTTTACCATATTTGAGGATTTTACTTTCAAATCATAGAGCGAGGTTTCGAATTATTTAGTTCCAAGGAAAGACATATGACAATGTTGTTTCCAATACAAATGATAAAAAACAATGTGTTTTCATTAGAATTAACTATAATGTTCTTGATTTTCCGTTTATATTAACGAGGGAAGATGTACACGTAAAACCGCTCTAATCCGGGTGAAACGTCGATATATGCAATAAAAACCGAACTTCTCCCCTTTTCAATATCTTACTCAGTATTTTAACGAGAAACAAATAGATGATTGAAAATGAAGTATTTAAGGTTATTATCTAATCAATTATGTGTTTGCATCATTTTTATCGTATATATATGAAGTAATACCCATTGACTGAAAATTCACAAAAACGTGGAAATCGGCAAAATATTGCCTAATTCGATGATATTTTGTTTAAATCAAATGAAAGAAAAGGAGATGATAAACGTCAAAATATTGCTAAATTCGATGATTTTTCGTACGAAACAAAATGCAAGAAAACTTGCTTAAAATGCAATATTATGTGAAATTCTGAGATTTGAAGGCCAAATCACATATCGTGATACTACATGAAATAGTATCGAAATATTGGTAAAAATGAATATATTTACGTAATATCAAACTACATGAAAAACGTGAAAAGTCACTATTTAACCATATTTGAGGATTTTAACTTCAAATCATAGAGCGAGGTTTCGTATTATTTAGATCCAAAAAAAGACATATGACAATGTTGTTTCCAATACAAATGATAAAAATCAATGTGTTTTCATTAGAATTAACTAAAATGTTCCTGATTTTCCGTTTATATTACCGATGGAAGATGTACACGTAAAACGGCTCTATTCCGGCTGAAACGTCGATATATGCAATAAAAACAGAACTTCTCCCCTTTTCAATATCTTACTCAGTATTTTAACGAGAAACAAATAGTTGATTGAAAATGAAGTATTTAAGGTTATTATCTAATCAATTATGTGTTTGTATAATTTTTATCGTATATATAATGAATTAATACCCATAGAATGAAAATTCACAAAAACGTGGAAAAACGGCATAATATTGCCTAATTCGATGATATTTTGTTTAAATCAAATAAAGGAAAAGGGGATGATAAACGTCAAAATATTGCTAAATTTGATGATTTTTCGTACGAAACAAAATGCAAGAAAACTTGCTTAAAATGCAATATTATGAGAAATTCTGAGATTTGAAGGCCAAATCACATATCGTGATACTACATGAAATAGTATCGAAATATTGGTAAAAATGAATATATTTGCGTAATATCAAACTACATGATTAACGTGAAAAAGTCACTATTTTACCATATTTGAGGATTTTACCTTCAAATCATAGAGCGAGGTTTCGTATTATTTAGTTCCAGGAAAAGACATATGACAATGTTGTTTCCAATACAAATGATAAAAAACAATGTGTTTTCATCAGAATTACCTATAATGTTCTTGATTTTCCGTTTATATTAACGAGGAAAGATGTACACGTAAAACCGCTCTAATCCGGCTGAAACGTCGATATATGCAATAAAAACCGAATTACTCCCCTTTTCAATATCTTACTCAGTATTTTAACGAGAAACAAAAATATGATTGAAAATGAAGTATTTAAGGTTATTATCTAATCAATTATGTGTTTGCATCATTTTTATCGTATATATATATATGAAGTAATGCTCATGGACTGAAAATTCACAAAAACGTGGAAAACGGCAAAATATTGCCTAACTCGATGATATTTTGTTTAAATCACATGAAGGAAAAGGAGATGATAAACGTCAAAATATTGCTAAATTCGATGATTTTTCGTACGAAACAAAATGCAAGAAAACTTGCTTAAAATGCAATATTATGCGAAATTCTGAGATATGAAGGCCAAATCACATATCGTGATACTACATGAAATAGTATCGAAATATTGGTAAAAATGAATATATTTACGTTATATCAAACTACATGAAAAACGTGAAAAAGTCACTATTTAACCATATTTGAGGATTTAAACTTCAAATCATAGAGTGAGGTTTCGTATTATTTAGATCCAAGAAAAGACATATGACAATGCTGTTTCCAATACAAATGATAAAAAACAATGTGTTTTCATTAGAATTAACTAAAATGTTCCTGATTTTCCGTTTATATTACCGATGGAAGATGTACACGTAAAACCGCTCTAATCCGGCCGAAACGTCGATATATGCAATAAAAACCGAACTTTTCCCCTTTTCAATATCTTACTCAGTATTTTAACGAGAAAAAAATAGATGATTGAAAATGAGGTATTTAAGTTTATTATCTAATCAATTATGTGTTTGCATCATTTTTATCGTATATATATGAATTAATACCCATGGACTGAAAATTCACAAAAACGTGGAAAACGGCAAAATATTGCCTAATTCGATGATATTTTATTTAAATCACATGAAGGAAAAGGGGATGATAAACGTCAAAATATTGGTAAATTCGATGATTTTTCGTACGAAACAAAATGCAAGAAAACTTGCTTAAAATGCAATATTATGCGAAATTCTGAGATTTGAAGGCCAAATCACATATTGTGATACTACATGAAATATTATCGAAATATTGGTAAAAATGAATATATTTACGTAATATCAAACTACATGAAAAACGTGAAAAAGTCACTATTTTACCATATTTGAGGATTTTACTTTCAAATCATAGAGCGAGGTTTCGAATTATTTAGTTCCAAGGAAAGACATATGACAATGTTGTTTCCAATACAAATGATAAAAAACAATGTGTTTTCATTAGAATTAACTATAATGTTCTTGATTTTCCGTTTATATTAACGAGGGAAGATGTACACGTAAAACCGCTCTAATCCGGGTGAAACGTCGATATATGCAATAAAAACCGAACTTCTCCCCTTTTCAATATCTTACTCAGTATTTTAACGAGAAACAAATAGATGATTGAAAATGAAGTATTTAAGGTTATTATCTAATCAATTATGTGTTTGCATCATTTTTATCGTATATATATGAAGTAATACCTATTGACTGAAAATTCACAAAAACGTGGAAATCGGCAAAATATTGCCTAATTCGATGATATTTTGTTTAAATCAAATGAAAGAAAAGGAGATGATAAACGTCAAAATATTGCTAAATTCGATGATTTTTCGTACGAAACAAAATGCAAGAAAACTTGCTTAAAATGCAATATTATTGTGAAATTCTGAGATTTGAAGGCCAAATCACATATCGTGATACTACATGAAATAGTATCGAAATATTGGTAAAAATGAATATATTTACGTAATATCAAACTACATGAAAAACGTGAAAAGTCACTATTTAACCATATTTGAGGATTTTAACTTCAAATCATAGAGCGAGGTTTCGTATTATTTAGATCCAAAAAAAGACATATGACAATGTTGTTTCCAATACAAATGATAAAAATCAATGTGTTTTCATTAGAATTAACTAAAATGTTCCTGATTTTCCGTTTATATTACCGATGGAAGATGTACACGTAAAACGGCTCTATTCCGGCTGAAACGTCGATATATGCAATAAAAACAGAACTTCTCCCCTTTTCAATATCTTACTCAGTATTTTAACGAGAAACAAATAGTTGATTGAAAATGAAGTATTTAAGGTTATTATCTAATCAATTATGTGTTTGTATAATTTTTATCGTATATATAATGAATTAATACCCATAGAATGAAAATTCACAAAAACGTGGAAAAACGGCATAATATTGCCTAATTCGATGATATTTTGTTTAAATCAAATAAAGGAAAAGGGGATGATAAACGTCAAAATATTGCTAAATTTGATGATTTTTCGTACGAAACAAAATGCAAGAAAACTTGCTTAAAATACAATATTATGAGAAATTCTGAGATTTGAAGGCCAAATCACATATCGTGATACTACATGAAATAGTATCGAAATATTGGTAAAAATGAATATATTTGCGTAATATCAAACTACATGATTAACGTGAAAAAGTCACTATTTTACCATATTTGAGGATTTTACCTTCAAATCATAGAGCGAGGTTTCGTATTATTTAGTTCCAGGAAAAGACATATGACAATGTTGTTTCCAATACAAATGATAAAAAACAATGTGTTTTCATCAGAATTACCTATAATGTTCTTGATTTTCCGTTTATATTAACGAGGAAAGATGTACACGTAAAACCGCTCTAATCCGGCTGAAACGTCGATATATGCAATAAAAACCGAATTACTCCCCTTTTCAATATCTTACTCAGTATTTTAACGAGAAACAAAAATATGATTGAAAATGAAGTATTTAAGGTTATTATCTAATCAATTATGTGTTTGCATCATTTTTATCGTATATATATATGAAGTAATGCTCATGGACTGAAAATTCACAAAAACGTGGAAAACGGCAAAATATTGCCTAATTCGGATATATTTTATTTAAATCACATGAAGGAAAAGGGGATGATAAACGTCAAAATATTGCTAAATTCGATGATTTTTCGTACGAAACAAAATGCAAGAAAACTTGCTTAAAATGCAATATTATGCGAAATTCTGAGATTTGAAGGCCAAATCACATATTGTGATACTACATGAAATATTATCGAAATATTGGTAAAAATGAATATATTTACGTAATATCAAACTACATGAAAAACGTGAAAAAGTCACTATTTTACCATATTTGAGGATTTTACTTTCAAATCATAGAGCGAGGTTTCGTATTATTTAGATCCAAGAAAAGACATATGACAATGCTGTTTCCAATACAAATGATAAAAAACAATGTGTTTTCATTAGAATTAACTAAAATGTTCCTGATTTTCCGTTTATATTACCGATGGAAGATGTACACGTAAAACCGCTCTAATCCGGCTGAAACGCCGATATATGCAATAAAAACCGAACTTCTCCCCTTTTCAATATCTTACTCAGTATTTTAACGAGAAAAAAATAGATGATTTAAAATCAGGTATTTAAGGTTATTATCTAATCAATTATGTGTTTGCATCATTTTTATCGTATATATATATGAATTAATACCCATGGACTGAAAATTCACAAAAACGCGGAAAACGGAAAAATATTGCCTAATTCTATGATATTTTGTTTAAATCACATGAAGGAAAAGGGGATGATAAACGTCAAAATATTGCTAAATTCGATGATTTTTCGTACTAAACAAAATGCAAGAAAACTTGCTTAAAATGCAATATTATGCGAAATTCTGAGATTTGAAGGCCAAATCACATATTGTGATACTACATGAAATAGTATCGAAATATTGGTAAAAATGAATATATTTACGTAATATCAAACTACATGAAAAACGTGAAAAAAGTCACTATTTTACCATATTTGAGGATTTTGATATTACGTAAGTTTGATATTACGTAATTGACTTTTTTCACGTTTTTCATGCAGTTTGATATTACGTAAATATATTCATTTTTACCAATATTTCGATACTATTTTATGTAGTATCACGATATGTGATTTGACCTTCAAATCTCAGAATTTCGCATAATATTGCATTTTTAGAAAGCTTTCTTGCATTATGTTTCGTACGAAAAATCATCGAATTTTGCAATATTTTGACGTTTATCATCTCCTTTTCCTTCATGTGATTTAAACAAAATATCATCGAATTAGGCAATATTTTGCCGTTTTCCACGTTTTTGTGAATTTTCAGTCCATGGTATTAATTCATATATATACGATAAAAATGATGCAAACACATAATTGATTAGATAATAACCTTAAATACTTCATTTTCAATCATCTATTTGTTTCTCGTTAAAATACTGAGTAAGATATTGAAAAGGGGAGAAGTTCGGTTTTTATTGCATATATCGACGTTTCAGCCGGATTAGAGCGGTTTTACGTGTACATCTTCCATCGGTAATATAAACGGAAAATCAGGAACATTTTAGTCAATTCTAATGAAAACACATTGTTTTTTTATCATTTGTGTTGGAAACAGCATTGGCATATGTCTTTTCTTGGATCTAAATAATACGAAACCTCGCTCTATGATTTGAAGTTAAAATCCTCAAATATGGTTAAATAGTGACTTTTTTCACGTTTTTCATGTAGTTTGATATTACGTAAATATATTCATTTTTACCAATATTTCGATACTATTTCATGTAGTATCACGATATGTGATTTGGCCTTCAACTCTCAGAATTTCGCATAATATTGCATTTTAAGCAAGTTTTCTTGCATTTTGTTTCGTACGAAAAATCATCGAATTTAGCAATATTTTGACGTTTATCATCCCCTTTTCCTTCATGTGATTTAAACAAAATATCATCGAATTAGGCAATATTTTGCCGTTTTCAACGTTTTTGTGAATTTTCAGTCAATGGGTATTACTTCATATATATTCGATAAATAAGGTTGCAAACACATAATTGATTAGATAATAACCTTAAATACTTCATTTTCAATCAACTATTTGTTTCTCGTTAAAATACTGAGTAAGATATTGAAAAGGGGAGAAGTTCGGTTTTTATTGCATATATCGACGTTTCACCCGGATTAGAGCGGTTTTACGTGTACATCTTCCCTCGTTAATATAAACGGAAAATCAAGAACATTATAGTTAATTCTAATGAAAACACATTGTTTTTTATCATTTGTATTGGAAACAACATTGTCATATGTCTTTTCTTGGAACTAAATAATTCGAAACCTCGCTCTATGATTTGAAGGTAAAATCCTCAAATATGGTAAAATAGTGACTTTTTTCACGTTTTTCATGTAGTTTGATATTACGTAAATATATTCATATTTACCAACCTACTATATTTCGATACTATTTCATATAGTATCACGATATGTGATTTGGCCTTCAAATCTCAGAATTTAGCATAATATTGCATTTTAAGCAAGTTTTCTTGCATTTTGTTTCGTTCGAAAAATCATCGAATTTAGCAATATTTAAACGTTTATCATCCCCTTTTCCTTCATTTGATTTAAATAAAATATCATCGAATTAGGCAATATTTTGCCGTTTTCCACGTTTTTGTGAATTTTCAGTCCATGGGTATTAATTGTTATATATACGATAAAAATGATGCAAACACATAATTGATTAGATAATAACCTTAAATACTTCATTTTCAATCAACTATTTGTTTCTCGTTAAAATACTGAGTAAGATATTGAAAAGGGGAGAAGTTCGGTTTTTATTGCATATATCGACGTTTCAGCCGGAATAGAGCGGTTTTACGTATACATCTTCCATCGGTAATATAAACGGAAAATCAGGAACATTTTAGTTAATTCTAATGAAAACACATTGATTTTTATCATTTGTATTGGAAACAACATTGTCATATGTCTTTTCTTGGATCTAAATAATACGAAACCTTGTTCTATGATTTGAAGTTAAAATCCTCAAATATGGTTAAATAGTGACTTTTTTCACGTTTTTCATGTAGTTTGATATTTCGTAAATATATTCATTTTTTACCAATATTTCGATACTATTTTATGTAGTATCACGATATGTGATTTTACCTTCAAATCTCAGAATTTCGCATAAAATTGCATTTTAAGAAAGCTTTCTTGCATTTTGTTTCGTACGAAAAATCATCGAATTTTGCAATATTTTGACGTTTATCATCTCCTTTTCCTTCATGTGATTTAAACAAAATATCATCGAATTAGGCAATATTTTGCCGTTTTCCACGTTTTTGTGAATTTTCAGTCCATGGGAATTACTTCATATATATATACGATAAAAGTGATGCAAACACATAATTGATTAGATAATAACCTTAAATACTTCATTTTCAATCATCTATTTGTTTCTCGTTAAAATACTGAGTAAGATATTGAAAAGGGGAGAAGTTCGGTTTTTATTGCATATATCGACGTTTCACCCGGATTAGAGCGGTTTTACGTGTACATCTTCCCTCGTTAATATAAACGGAAAATCAAGAACATTATTGTTAATTCTCATGAAAACACATTGTTTTTTATCATTTGTATTGGAAACAACATTGTCATATGTCTTTTCTTGGAACTAAATAATTCGAAACCTCGCTCTATGATTTGAAGGTAAAATCCTCAAATATGGTAAAATAGTGACTTTTTTCACGTTTTTCATGTAGTTTGATATTACGTAAATATATTCATTTTTACCAATATTTCGATACTATTTCATGTATTATCACGATATGTGATTTGGCCTTCAAATCTCAGAATTTTGCATAATATTGCATTTTAAGCAAGTTTTCTTGCATTTTGTTTCGTACGAAAAATTCATCGAATTTACCAATATTTTGACGTTTATCATCCCCTTTTCTTTCATGTGATTTAAATAAAATATCATCGAATTAGGCAATATTTTGCTGTTTTCCACGTTTTTGTGAATTTTCAGTCCATGGGTATTAATTGATATATATACGATAAAAATGATGCAAACACATAATTGATTAGATAATAACCTTAAATACTTCATTTTCAATCAACTATTTGTTTCTCGTTAAAATACTGAGTAAGATATTGAAAAGGGGAGAAGTTCTGTTTTTATTGCATATATCGACGTTTCAGCCGGAATAGAGCGGTTTTACGTATACATCTTCCATCGGTAATATAAACGGAAAATCAGGAACATTTTAGTTAATTCTAATGAAAACACATTGATTTTTATCATTTGTATTGGAAACAACATTGTCATATGTCTTTTCTTGGATCTAAATAATACGAAACCTCGCTTTATGATTTGAAGTTAAAATCCTCAAATATGGTTAAATAGTGACTTTTTTCACGTTTTTGGTGTAGTTTGATATTACGTAAATATATTCATTTTTACCAATATTCCGATACTATTTCATGTAGTATCACGATATGTGATTTGGCCTTGAAATCACAGAATTTCGCATAATATTGCATTTTAAGCAAGTTTTCTTGCATTTTGTTTCGTACGAAAAATCATCGAATTTACCAATATTTTGACGTTTATCATCCCCTTTTCCTTCATGTGATTTAAATAAAATATCATCGAATTAGGCAATATTTTG
Source organism: Procambarus clarkii (assembly GCF_040958095.1). Classification (NCBI taxonomy): domain Eukaryota; kingdom Metazoa; phylum Arthropoda; class Malacostraca; order Decapoda; family Cambaridae; genus Procambarus; species Procambarus clarkii. The sequence goes on from NC_091184.1 coordinate 39,230,232, forward strand.
CCGTTTTCCACGTTTTTGTGAATTTTCAGTCCATGGGCATTACTTCATATATATATATACGATAAAAATGATGCAAACACATAATTGATTAGATAATAACCTTAAATACTTCATTTTCAATCATCTATTTGTTTCTCGTTAAAATACTGAGTAAGATATTGAAAAGGGGAGAAGTTCGGTTTTATTGCGTATATCGACGTTTCAGCAGGATTAGAGCGGTTTTACGTGTACATCTTTCCTCGTTAATATAAACGGAAAATCAAGAACATTATTGGTAATTCTGATGAAAACACATTGTTTTTTATCATTTCTATTGAAAACAACATTGTCATATGTCTTTTCCTGGAACTAAATAATTCGAAACCTCGCTCTATGATTTGAAGGTAAAATCCTCAAATATGGTAAAATAGTGACTTTTTTCACGTTTTTCATGTAGTTTGATATTACGTAAATATATTCATTTTTACCAATATTTCGATACTATTTCATGTAGTATCATGATATGTGATTTGGCCTTCAAATCTCAGAATTTCGCATAATATTGCATTTTAAGCAAGTTTTCTTGCATTTTGTTTCGTACGAAAAATCATCGAATTTAGCAATATTTTGACGTTTATCATCTCCTTTTCCTTCATGTGATTTAAACAAAATATCATCGAATTAGGCAATATTTTGCCGTTTTCCACGTTTTTGTGAATTTTCAGTCCATGGGTATTACTTCAAATATATACGATAAAATTGATGCAAACACATAATTGATTAGATAATAACCTTAAATACTTCATTTTCAATCATCTATTTGTTTCTCGTTAAAATACTGAGTAAGATATTGAAAAGGGGAGAGGTTCGGTTTTTATTCCATATATCGACGTTTCAGCCGGATTAGAGCGGTTTTACGTGTACATCTTCCCTCGTTAATATAAACGGAAAATCAAGAACATTATAGTTAATTCTAATGAAAACACATTGTTTTTTATCAATTGTATTGGAACCAACATTGTCATATGTCTTTTCTTGGAACTAAATAATTCGAAATCTCGCTCTATGATTTGAAGGTAAAATCCTTAAATATGGTAAAATAGTGACTTTTTTCACGTTTTTCATGTAGTTTGATATTACGTAAATATATTCATATTTACCAACCTACTATATTTCGATACTATTTCATATAGTATCACGATATGTGATTTGGCCTTCAAATCTCAGAATTTAGCATAATATTGCATTTTAAGCAAGTTTTCTTGCATTTTGTTTCGTTCGAAAAATCATCGAATTTAGCAATATTTAAACGTTTATCATCCCCTTTTCCTTCATGTGATTTAAATAAAATATCATCGAATTAGGCACTATTTTGCCGTTTTCCACGTTTTTGTGAATTTTCAGTCCATGGGTATTAATTGATATATATACGATAAAAATGATGCAAACACATAATTGATTAGATAATAACCTTAAATACTTCATTTTCAATCAACTATTTGTTTCTCGTTAAAATACTGAGTAAGATATTGAAAAGGGGAGAAGTTCGGTTTTTATTGCATATATCGACGTTTCAGCCGGAATAGAGCGGTTTTACGTATACATCTTCCATCGGTAATATAAACGGAAAATCAGGAACATTTTAGTTAATTCTAATGAAAACACATTGATTTTTATCATTTGTATTGGAAACAACATTGTCATATGTCTTTTCTTGGATCTAAATAATACGAAACCTTGTTCTATGATTTGAAGTTAAAATCCTCAAATATGGTTAAATAGTGACTTTTTTCACGTTTTTCATGTAGTTTGATATTACGTAAATATATTCATTTTTACCAATATTTCGATACTATTTTATGTAGTATCACGATATGTGATTTGACCTTCAAATCTCAGAATTTCGCATAATATTGAATTTTAAGAAAGCTTTCTTGCATTTTGTTTCGTACGAAAAATCATCGAATTTTGCAATATTTTGACGTTTATCATCTCCTTTTCATTCATGTGATTTAAACAAAATATCATCGAATTAGGCAATATTTTGCCGTTTTCCACGTTTTTGTGAATTTTCAGTCCATGAGCATTACTTCATATATATATACGATAAAAATGATGCAAACACATAATTGATTAGATAATAACCTTAAATACTTCATTTTCAATCATCTATTTGTTTCTCGTTAAAATACTGAGTAAGATATTGAAAAGGGGAGAAGTTCGGTTTTTATTGCATATATCGACGTTTCAACAGGATTAGAGCGGTTTTACGTGTACATCTTCCCTCGTTAATATAAACGGAAAATCAAGAACATTATAGGTAATTCTGATGAAAACACATTGTTTTTTATCATTTCTATTGGAAACAACATTGTCATATGTCTTTTCCTGGAACTAAATTATACGAAACCTCGCTCTATGATTTGAAGGTAAAATCCTCAAATATGGTAAAATAGTGACTTTTTCACGTTAATCATGTAGTTTGATATTACGCAAATATATTCATTTTTACCAATATTTCGATACTATTTCATGTAGTATCATGATATGTGATTTGGCCTTCAAATCTCAGAATTTCGCATAATATTGCATTTTAAGCAAGTTTTCTTGCATTTTGTTTCGTACGGAAAATCATCGAATTTAGCAATATTTTGACGTTTATCATCTCCTTTTCCTTCATGTGATTTAAACAAAATATCATCGAATTAGGCAATATTATGCCGTTTTCCACGTTTTTGTGAATTTTCAGTCCATGGGTATTACTTCATATATATACGATAAAAATGATGCAAACACATAATTGATTAGATAATAACCTTAAATACTTCATTTTCAATCATCTATTTGTTTCTCGTTAAAATACTGAGTAAGATATTGAAAAGGGGAGAGGTTCGGTTTTTATTGCATATATCGACGTTTCAGCGGGAATAGAGCGGTTTTACGTATACATCTTCCATCGTTAATATAAACGGAAAATCAAGAACATTATAGTTAATACTAATGAAAAAACATTGTTTTTTATCAATTGTATTGGAACCAACATTGTCATATGTCATTTCTTGGAACTAAATAATTCGAAACCTCGCTCTATGATTTGAAGGTAAAATCCTCATATATGGTAAAAAAGTGACTTTTTTCACGTTTTTCATGTAGTTTGATATTACGTAAATATATTTATTTTTACCAATATTTCGATACTATTTCATGTAGTATCATGATATGTGATTTGGCCTTCAAATCTCAGAATTTCGCATAATATTGCATTTTAAGCAAGTTTTCTTGCATTTTGTTTCGTACGAAAAATCATCGAATTTAGCAATATTTTGACGTTTATCATCTCCTTTTCCTTCATGTGATTTAAACAAAATATCATCGAATTAGGCAATATTTTGCCGTTTTCCACGTTTTTGTGAATTTTCAGTCCATGGGTATTACTTCATATATATACGATAAAATTGATGCAAACACATAATTGATTAGATAATAACCTTAAATACTTCATTTTCAATCAACTATTTGTTTCTCGTTAAAATACTGAGTAAGATATTGAAAAGGGGAGAAGTTCGGTTTTTATTGCATATATCGACGTTTCAGCCGGAATAGAGCGGTTTTACGTATACATCTTCCATCGGTAATATAAACGGAAAATCAGGAACATTTTAGTTAATTCTAATGAAAACACATTGATTTTTATCATTTGTATTGGAAACAACATTGTCATATGTCTTTTCTTGGATCTAAATAATACGAAACCTTGTTCTATGATTTGAAGTTAAAATCCTCAAATATGGTTAAATAGTGAATTTTTTCACGTTTTTCATGTAGTTTGATATTACGTAAATATATTCATTTTTACCAATATTTCGATACTATTTTATGTAGTATCACGATATGTGATTTGACCTTCAAATCTCAGAATTTCGCATAATATTGAATTTTAAGAAAGCTTTCTTGCATTTTGTTTCGTACGAAAAATCATCGAATTTTGCAATATTTTGACGTTTATCATCTCCTTTTCATTCATGTGATTTAAACAAAATATCATCGAATTAGGCAATATTTTGCCGTTTTCCACGTTTTTGTGAATTTTCAGTCCATGAGCATTACTTCATATATATATACGATAAAAATGATGCAAACACATAATTGATTAGATAATAACCTTAAATACTTCATTTTCAATCATCTATTTGTTTCTCGTTAAAATACTGAGTAAGATATTGAAAAGGGGAGAAGTTCGGTTTTTATTGCATATATCGACGTTTCAACAGGATTAGAGCGGTTTTACGTGTACATCTTCCCTCGTTAATATAAACGGAAAATCAAGAACATTATAGGTAATTCTGATGAAAACACATTGTTTTTTATCATTTCTATTGGAAACAACATTGTCATATGTCTTTTCCTGGAACTAAATTATACGAAACCTCGCTCTATGATTTGAAGGTAAAATCCTCAAATATGGTAAAATAGTGACTTTTTCACGTTAATCATGTAGTTTGATATTACGCAAATATATTCATTTTTACCAATATTTCGATACTATTTCATGTAGTATCATGATATGTGATTTGGCCTTCAAATCTCAGAATTTCGCATAATATTGCATTTTAAGCAAGTTTTCTTGCATTTTGTTTCGTACGGAAAATCATCGAATTTAGCAATATTTTGACGTTTATCATCTCCTTTTCCTTCATGTGATTTAAACAAAATATCATCGAATTAGGCAATATTATGCCGTTTTCCACGTTTTTGTGAATTTTCAGTCCATGGGTATTACTTCATATATATACGATAAAAATGATGCAAACACATAATTGATTAGATAATAACCTTAAATACTTCATTTTCAATCATCTATTTGTTTCTCGTTAAAATACTGAGTAAGATATTGAAAAGGGGAGAGGTTCGGTTTTTATTGCTTATATCGACGTTTCAGCCGGAATAGAGCGGTTTTACGTATACATCTTCCATCGTTAATATAAACGGAAAATCAAGAACATTATAGTTAATACTAATGAAAAAACATTGTTTTTTATCAATTGTATTGGAACCAACATTGTCATATGTCATTTCTTGGAACTAAATAATTCGAAACCTCGCTCTATGATTTGAAGGTAAAATCCTCATATATGGTAAAATAGTGACTTTTTTCACGTTTTTCATGTAGTTTGATATTACGTAAATATATTTATTTTTACCAATATTTCGATACTATTTCATGTAGTATCACGATATGTGCTTTGGCCTGCAAATCTCAGAATTTAGCATAATATTGCATTTTAAGCAAGTTTTCTTGCATTTTGTTTCGTACGAAAAATCATCGAATTTAGCAATATTTCGACGTTTATCATCCCTTTTTCCTTCATGTGATTTAAATAAAATGTCATCGAATTAGGCAATATTTTGCCGTTTTCCAAGTTTTTGTGAATTTTCAGTCCATGGCTATTAATTCATATATATACGATAAAAATGATGCAAACACATAATTGATTAGATAATAACCTTAAATACTTCATTTTCAATCATCTATTTGTTTCTCGTTAAAATACTGAGTAAGATATTGAAAAGGGGAGAAGTTCGGTTTTTATTGCATATATCGACGTTTCAGCCTGATTAGAGCGGTTTTACGTGTACATCTTCCCTCGTTTATATAAACGGAAAATCAAGAACACTATAGTTAATTCTAATGAAAACACATTGTTTTTTATCATTTGTATTGGAAACAACATTGTCATATGTCTTTTTTTGGATCTAAATAATACGAAACCTCGCTCTATGATTTGAAGTTAAAATCCTCAAATATGGTTAAATAGTGACTTTTTTCACGTTTTTCATGTAGTTTGATATTACGTAAATATATTCATTTTTACCAATATTTCGATACTATTTCATGTAGTATCATGATATGTGATTTGGCCTTCAAATCTCAGAATTTCGCATAATATTGCATTTTAAGCAAGTTTTCTTGCATTTTGTTTCGTACGAAAAATCATCGAATTTAGCAATATTTAAACGTTTATCATCCCCTTTTCCTTCATTTGATTTAAATAAAATATCATCGAATTAGGCAATATTTTGCCGTTTTCCACGTTTTTGTGAATTTTCAGTCCATGGGTATTAATTGTTATATATACGATAAAAATGATGCAAACACATAATTGATTAGATAATAACCTTAAATACTTCATTTTCAATCATCTATTTGTTTCTCGTTAAAATACTGAGTAAGATATTGAAAAGGGGAGAAGTTCGGTTTTTATTGCATATATCGACGTTTCAACAGGATTAGAGCGGTTTTACGTGTACATCTTCCCTCGTTAATATAAACGGAAAATCAAGAACATTATAGGTAATTCTGATGAAAACACATTGTTTTTTATCATTTCTATTGGAAACAACATTGTCATATGTCTTTTCCTGGAACTAAATTATACGAAACCTCGCTCTATGATTTGAAGGTAAAATCCTCAAATATGGTAAAATAGTGACTTTTTCACGTTAATCATGTAGTTTGATATTACGCAAATATATTCATTTTTACCAATATTTCGATACTATTTCATGTAGTATCATGATATGTGATTTGGCCTTCAAATCTCAGAATTTCGCATAATATTGCATTTTAAGCAAGTTTTCTTGCATTTTGTTTCGTACGGAAAATCATCGAATTTAGCAATATTTTGACGTTTATCATCTCCTTTTCCTTCATGTGATTTAAACAAAATATCATCGAATTAGGCAATATTATGCCGTTTTCCACGTTTTTGTGAATTTTCAGTCCATGGGTATTACTTCATATATATACGATAAAAATGATGCAAACACATAATTGATTAGATAATAACCTTAAATACTTCATTTTCAATCATCTATTTGTTTCTCGTTAAAATACTGAGTAAGATATTGAAAAGGGGAGAGGTTCGGTTTTTATTGCTTATATCGACGTTTCAGCCGGAATAGAGCGGTTTTACGTATACATCTTCCATCGTTAATATAAACGGAAAATCAAGAACATTATAGTTAATACTAATGAAAAAATATTGTTTTTTATCAATTGTATTGGAACCAACATTGTCATATGTCATTTCTTGGAACTAAATAATTCGAAACCTCGCTCTATGATTTGAAGGTAAAATCCTCATATATGGTAAAATAGTGACTTTTTTCACGTTTTTCATGTAGTTTGATATTACGTAAATATATTTATTTTTACCAATATTTCGATACTATTTCATGTAGTATCACGATATGTGCTTTGGCCTGCAAATCTCAGAATTTAGCATAATATTGCATTTTAAGCAAGTTTTCTTGCATTTTGTTTCGTACGAAAAATCATCGAATTTAGCAATATTTCGACGTTTATCATCCCTTTTTCCTTCATGTGATTTAAATAAAATGTCATCGAATTAGGCAATATTTTGCCGTTTTCCAAGTTTTTGTGAATTTTCAGTCCATGGCTATTAATTCATATATATACGATAAAAATGATGCAAACACATAATTGATTAGATAATAACCTTAAATACTTCATTTTCAATCATCTATTTGTTTCTCGTTAAAATACTGAGTAAGATATTGAAAAGGGGAGAAGTTCGGTTTTTATTGCATATATCGACGTTTCAGCCTGATTAGAGCGGTTTTACGTGTACATCTTCCCTCGTTTATATAAACGGAAAATCAAGAACACTATAGTTAATTCTAATGAAAACACATTGTTTTTTATCATTTGTATTGGAAACAACATTGTCATATGTCTTTTTTTGGATCTAAATAATACGAAACCTCGCTCTATGATTTGAAGTTAAAATCCTCAAATATGGTTAAATAGTGACTTTTTTCACGTTTTTCATGTAGTTTGATATTACGTAAATATATTCATTTTTACCAATATTTCGATACTATTTCATGTAGTATCATGATATGTGATTTGGCCTTCAAATCTCAGAATTTCGCATAATATTGCATTTTAAGCAAGTTTTCTTGCATTTTGTTTCGTACGGAAAATCATCGAATTTACCAATATTTTGACGTTTATCATCTCCTTTTCCTTCATGTGATTTAAACAAAATATCATCGAATTAGGCAATATTATGCCGTTTTCCACGTTTTTGTGAATTTTCAGTCCATGGGTATTACTTCATATATATACGATAAAAATGATGCAAACACATAATTGATTAGATAATAACCTTAAATACTTCATTTTCAATCATCTATTTGTCTCTCGTTAAAATACTGAGTAAGATATTGAAAAGGGGAGAGGTTCGGTTTTTATTGCATATATCGACGTTTCAGCCGGAATAGAGCGGTTTTACGTATACATCTTCCATCGTTAATATAAACGGAAAATCAAGAACATTATAGTTAATACTAATGAAAAAACATTGTTTTTTATCAATTGTATTGGAACCAACATTGTCATATGTCATTTCTTGGAACTAAATAATTCGAAACCTCGCTCTATGATTTGAAGGTAAAATCCTCATATATGGTAAAATAGTGACTTTTTTCACGTTTTTCATGTAGTTTGATATTACGTAAATATATTCATTTTTACCAATATTTCGATACTATTTCATGTAGTATCACGATATGTGCTTTGGCCTTCAAATCTCAGAATTTAGCATAATATTGCATTTTAAGCAAGTTTTCTTGCATTTTGTTTCGTTCGAAAAATCATCGAATTTAGCAATATTTAAACGTTTATCATCCCCTTTTCCTTCATTTGATTTAAATAAAATATCATCGAATTAGGCAATATTTTGCCGTTTTCCACGTTTTTGTGAATTTTCAGTCCATGGGTATTAATTGTTATATATACGATAAAAATGATGCAAACACATAATTGATTAGATAATAACCTTAAATACTTCATTTTCAATCAACTATTTGTTTCTCGTTAAAATACTGAGTAAGATATTGAAAAGGGGAGAAGTTCGGTTTTTATTGCATATATCGACGTTTCAGCCGGAATAGAGCGGTTTTACGTATACATCTTCCATCGGTAATATAAACGGAAAATCAGGAACATTTTAGTTAATTCTAATGAAAACACATTGATTTTTATCATTTGTATTGGAAACAACATTGTCATATGTCTTTTCTTGGATCTAAATAATACGAAACCTCGTTCTATGATTTGAAGTTAAAATCCTCAAATATGGTTAAATAGTGACTTTTTTCACGTTTTTCATGTAGTTTGATATTTCGTAAATATATTCATTTTTACCAATATTTCGATACTATTTTATGTAGTATCACGATATGTGATTTTACCTTCAAATCTCAGAATTTCGCATAATATTGCATGTTAAGAAAGCTTTCTTGCATTTTGTTTCGTACGAAAAATCATCGAATTTTGCAATATTTTGACGTTTATCATCTCCTTTTCCTTCATGTGATTTAAACAAAATATCATCGAATTAGGCAATATTTTGCCGTTTTCCACGTTTTTGTGAATTTTCAGTCCATGGGCATTACTTCATATATATATACGATAAAAGTGATGCAAACACATAATTGATTAGATAATAACCTTAAATACTTCATTTTCAATCATCTATTTGTTTCTCGTTAAAATACTGAGTAAGATATTGAAAAGGGGAGAAGTTCGGTTTTTATTGCATATATCGACGTTTCAGCAGGATTAGAGCGGTTTTACGTGTACATCTTCCCTCGTTAATATAAACGGAAAATCAAGAACATTATAGGTAATTCTGATGAAAACACATTGTTTTTTATCATTTCTATTGGAAACAACATTGTCATATGTCTTTTCCTGGAACTAAATTATACGAAACCTCGCTCTATGATTTGAAGGTAAAATCCTCAAATATGGTAAAATAGTGACTTTTTCACGTTAATCATGTAGTTTGATATTACGCAAATATATTCATTTTTACCAATATTTCGATACTATTTCATGTAGTATCACGATATGTGATTTGGCCTTCAAATCTCAGAATTTAGCATAATATTGCATTTTAAGCAAGTTTTCTTGCATTTTGTTTCGTTCGAAAAATTATCGAATTTAGCAATATTTAAACGTTTATCATCCCCTTTTCCTTCATGTGATTTAAATAAAAAATCATCGAATTAGGCAATATTTTGCCGTTTTCCACGATTTTGTGAATTTTCAGTCCATGGGTATTAATTCATATATATACGATAAAAATGATGCAAACACATAATTGATTAGATAATAACCTTAAATACTTCATTTTCAATCATCTATTTGTTTATCGTTAAAATACTGAGTAAGATATTGAAAAGGGGAGAAGTTCGGTTTTTATTGCATATATCGACGTTTCAGCCTGATTAGAGCGGTTTTACGTGTACATCTTCCCTCGTTTATATAAACGGAAAATCAAGAACACTATAGTTAATTCTAATGAAAACACATTGTTTTTTATCATTTGTATTGGAAACAACATTGTCATATGTCTTTTTTTGGATCTAAATAATACGAAACCTCGCTCTATGATTTGAAGTTAAAATCCTCAAATATGGTTAAATAGTGACTTTTTTCACGTTTTTCATGTAGTTTGATATTACGTAAATATATTCATTTTTACCAATATTTCGATACTATTTCATGTAGTATCATGATATGTGATTTGGCCTTCAAATCTCAGAATTTCGCATAATATTGCATTTTAAGCAAGTTTTCTTGCATTTTGTTTCGTACGGAAAATCATCGAATTTAGCAATGTTTTGACGTTTATCATCTCCTTTTCCTTCATGTGATTTAAACAAAATATCATCGAATTAGGCAATATTATGCCGTTTTCCACGTTTTTGTGAATTTTCAGTCCATGGGTATTACTTCATATATATACGATAAAAATGATGCAAACACATAATTGATTAGATAATAACCTTAAATACTTCATTTTCAATCATCTATTTGTCTCTCGTTAAAATACTGAGTAAGATATTGAAAAGGGGAGAGGTTCGGTTTTTATTGCATATATCGACGTTTCAGCCGGAATAGAGCGGTTTTACGTATACATCTTCCATCGTTAATATAAACGGAAAATCAAGAACATTATAGTTAATACTAATGAAAAAACATTGTTTTTTATCAATTGTATTGGAACCAACATTGTCATATGTCATTTCTTGGAACTAAATAATTCGAAACCTCGCTCTATGATTTGAAGGTAAAATCCTCATATATGGTAAAATAGTGACTTTTTTCACGTTTTTCATGTAGTTTGATATTACGTAAATATATTCATTTTTACCAATATTTCGATACTATTTCATGTAGTATCACGATATGTGCTTTGGCCTTCAAATCTCAGAATTTAGCATAATATTGCATTTTAAGCAAGTTTTCTTGCATTTTGTTTCGTTCGAAAAATCATCGAATTTAGCAATATTTAAACGTTTATCATCCCCTTTTCCTTCATTTGATTTAAATAAAATATCATCGAATTAGGCAATATTTTGCCGTTTTCCACGTTTTTGTGAATTTTCAGTCCATGGGTATTAATTGTTATATATACGATAAAAATGATGCAAACACATAATTGATTAGATAATAACCTTAAATACTTCATTTTCAATCAACTATTTGTTTCTCGTTAAAATACTGAGTAAGATATTGAAAAGGGGAGAAGTTCGGTTTTTATTGCATATATCGACGTTTCAGCCGGAATAGAGCGGTTTTACGTATACATCTTCCATCGGTAATATAAACGGAAAATCAGGAACATTTTAGTTAATTCTAATGAAAACACATTGATTTTTATCATTTGTATTGGAAACAACATTGTCATATGTCTTTTCTTGGATCTAAATAATACGAAACCTCGTTCTATGATTTGAAGTTAAAATCCTCAAATATGGTTAAATAGTGACTTTTTTCACGTTTTTCATGTAGTTTGATATTTCGTAAATATATTCATTTTTACCAATATTTCGATACTATTTTATGTAGTATCACGATATGTGATTTTACCTTCAAATCTCAGAATTTCGCATAATATTGCATGTTAAGAAAGCTTTCTTGCATTTTGTTTCGTACGAAAAATCATCGAATTTTGCAATATTTTGACGTTTATCATCTCCTTTTCCTTCATGTGATTTAAACAAAATATCATCGAATTAGGCAATATTTTGCCGTTTTCCACGTTTTTGTGAATTTTCAGTCCATGGGCATTACTTCATATATATATACGATAAAAGTGATGCAAACACATAATTGATTAGATAATAACCTTAAATACTTCATTTTCAATCATCTATTTGTTTCTCGTTAAAATACTGAGTAAGATATTGAAAAGGGGAGAAGTTCGGTTTTTATTGCATATATCGACGTTTCAGCAGGATTAGAGCGGTTTTACGTGTACATCTTCCCTCGTTAATATAAACGGAAAATCAAGAACATTATAGGTAATTCTGATGAAAACACATTGTTTTTTATCATTTCTATTGGAAACAACATTGTCATATGTCTTTTCCTGGAACTAAATTATACGAAACCTCGCTCTATGATTTGAAGGTAAAATCCTCAAATATGGTAAAATAGTGACTTTTTCACGTTAATCATGTAGTTTGATATTACGCAAATATATTCATTTTTACCAATATTTCGATACTATTTCATGTAGTATCACGATATGTGATTTGGCCTTCAAATCTCAGAATTTAGCATAATATTGCATTTTAAGCAAGTTTTCTTGCATTTTGTTTCGTTCGAAAAATCATCGAATTTAGCAATATTTAAACGTTTATCATCCCCTTTTCCTTCATGTGATTTAAATAAAAAATCATCGAATTAGGCAATATTTTGCCGTTTTCCACGATTTTGTGAATTTTCAGTCCATGGGTATTAATTCATATATATACGATAAAAATGATGCAAACACATAATTGATTAGACAATAACCTTAAATACTTCATTTTCAATCAACTATTTGTTTCTCGTTAAAATACTGAGTAAGATATTGAAAAGGGGAGAAGTTCTGTTTTTATTGCATATATCGACGTTTCAGCCGAATTAGAGCGGTTTTACGTGTACATCTTCCATCGGTAATATAAACGGAAAATCAGGAACATTTTAGTTAATTCTAATGAAAACACATTGATTTTTATCATTTGTATTGGAAACAACATTGTCATATGTCTTTTCTTGGATCTAAATAATACGAAACCTCGCTTTATGATTTGAAGGTAAAATCCTCAAATATGGTTAAATAGTGACTTTTTTCACGTTTTTCGTGTAGTTTGATATTACGTAAATATATTCATTTTTACCAATATTCCGATACTATTTCATGTAGTATCACGATATGTGATTTGGCCTTGAAATCACAGAATTTCGCATAATATTGCATTTTAAGCAAGTTTTCTTGCATTTTGTTTCGTACGAAAAATCATCGAATTTAGCAATATTTTGACGTTTATCATCCCTTTTTCCTTCATGTGATTTAAATAAAATGTCATCGAATTAGGCAATATTTTGCCGTTTTCCAAGTTTTTGTGAATTTTCAGTCCATGGCTATTAATTCATATATATACGATAAAAATGATGCAAACACATAATGGATTAGATAATAACCTTAAATACTTCATTTTCAATCATCTATTTGTTTCTCGTTAAAATACTGAGTAAGATATTGAAAAGGGGAGAAGTTCGGTTTTTATTGCATATATCGACGTTTCAGCCTGATTAGAGCGGTTTTACGTGTACATCTTCCCTCGTTTATATAAACGGAAAATCAAGAACACTATAGTTAATTCTAATGAAAACACATTGTTTTTTATCATTTGTATTGGAAACAACATTGTCATATGTCTTTTTTTGGATCTAAATAATACGAAACCTCGCTCTATGATTTGAAGTTAAAATCCTCAAATATGGTTAAACAGTGACTTTTTTCACGTTTTTCATGTAGTTTGATATTACGTAAATATATTCATTTTTACCAATATTTCGATACTATTTCATGTAGTATCACGATATGTGATTTGGCCTTCAAATCTCAGTATTTCGCATAATATTGCATTTTAAGCAAGTTTTCTTGCATTTCGTTTCGTACGAAAAATCATCGAATTTAGCAATATTTTGACGTTTATCATCCCCTTTTCCTTCATGTGATTTAAACAAAATATCATCGAATCAGACAATATTTTGCCGTTTTCCACGTTTTTGTGAATTTTCAGTCAATGGGTATTACTTCATATATATACGATAAATAAGGTTGCAAACACATAATTGATTAGATAATAACCTTAAATACTTCATTTTCAATCATCTATTTGTTTCTCGTTAAAATACTGAGTAAGATATTTAAAAGGGGAGAAGTTCGGTTTTTATTGCATATATCGACGTTTCAGCTGGATTAGTGCGGTTTTACGTGTACATCTTCCCTCGTTAATATAAACGGAAAATCAAGAACATTATAGTTAATTCTAATGAAAACACATTGTTTTTTATCATTTGTATTGGAAACAACATTGTCATATGTCTTTTCTTGGAACTAAATAATTCGAAACCTCGCTCTATGATTTGAAGGTAAAATCCTCAAATATGGTAAAATAGTGACTTTTTTCACGTTTTTCATGTAGTTTGATATTACGTAAATATATTCATTTTTACCAATATTTCGATACTATTTCATGTAGTATCACGATTTGTGATTTGGCCTTCAAATCTCAGAATTTTGCATAATATTGCATTTTAAGCAAGTTTTCTTGCATTTTGTTTCGTACGAAAAATCATCGAATTTACCAATATTTTGACGTTTATCATCCCCTTTTCCTTCATGTGATTTAAATAAAATATCATCGAATTAGGCAATATTTTGCCGTTTTCCACGTTTTTGTGAATTTTCAGTCCATGGGCATTACTTCATATATATATATACGATAAAAATGATGCAAACACATAATTGATTAGATAATAACCTTAAATACTTCATTTTCAATCATCTATTTGTTTCTCGTTAAAATACTGAGTAAGATATTGAAAAGGGGAGAAGTTCGGTTTTATTGCATATATCGACGTTTCAGCAGGATTAGAGCGGTTTTACGTGTACATCTTCCCTCGTTAATATAAACGGAAAATCAAGAACATTATTGGTAATTCTGATGAAAACACATTGTTTTTTATCATTTCTATTGAAAACAACATTGTCATATGTCTTTTCCTGGAACTAAATAATTCGAAACCTCGCTCTATGATTTGAAGGTAAAATCCTCAAATATGGTAAAATAGTGACTTTTTCACGTTTTTCATGTAGTTTGATATTACGTAAATATAATCATTTTTACCAATATTTCGATACTATTTCATGTAGTATCATGATATGTGATTTGGCCTTCAAATCTCAGAATTTCGCATAATATTGCATTTTAAGCAAGTTTTCTTGCATTTTGTTTCGTACGAAAAATCATCGAATTTAGCAATATTTTGACGTTTATCATCTCCTTTTCCTTCATGTGATTTAAACAAAATATCATCGAATTAGGCAATATTTTGCCGTTTTCCACGTTTTTGTGAATTTTCAGTCCATGGGTATTACTTCATATATATACGATAAAATTGATGCAAACACATAATTGATTAGATAATAACCTTAAATACTTCATTTTCAATCAACTATTTGTTTCTCGTTAAAATACTGAGTAAGATATTGAAAAGGGGGAGAAGTTCGGTTTTTATTGCATATATCGACGTTTCAGCCGGAATAGAGCGGTTTTACGTATACATCTTCCATCGGTAATATAAACGGAAAATCAGGAACATTTTAGTTAATTCTAATGAAAACACATTGATTTTTATCATTTGTATTGGAAACAACATTGTCATATGTCTTTTCTTGGATCTAAATAATACGAAACCTTGTTCTATGATTTGAAGTTAAAATCCTCAAATATGGTTAAATAGTGACTTTTTTCACGTTTTTCATGTAGTTTGATATTACGTAAATATATTCATTTTTACCAATATTTCGATACTATTTTATGTAGTATCACGATATGTGATTTGACCTTCAAATCTCAGAATTTCGCATAATATTGAATTTTAAGAAAGCTTTCTTGCATTTTGTTTCGTACGAAAAATCATCGAATTTTGCAATATTTTGACGTTTATCATCTCCTTTTCCTTCATGTGATTTAAACAAAATATCATCGAATTAGGCAATATTATGCCGTTTTCCACGTTTTTGTGAATTTTCAGTCCATGGGTATTACTTCATATATATACGATAAAAATGATGCAAACACATAATTGATTAGATAATAACCTTAAATACTTCATTTTCAATCATCTATTTGTTTCTCGTTAAAATACTGAGTAAGATATTGAAAAGGGGAGAGGTTCGGTTTTTATTGCTTATATCGACGTTTCAGCCGGAATAGAGCGGTTTTACGTATACATCTTCCATCGTTAATATAAACGGAAAATCAAGAACATTATAGTTAATACTAATGAAAAAACATTGTTTTTTATCAATTGTATTGGAACCAACATTGTCATATGTCATTTCTTGGAACTAAATAATTCGAAACCTCGCTCTATGATTTGAAGGTAAAATCCTCATATATGGTAAAATAGTGACTTTTTTCACGTTTTTCATGTAGTTTGATATTACGTAAATATATTTATTTTTACCAATATTTCGATACTATTTCATGTAGTATCACGATATGTGCTTTGGCCTGCAAATCTCAGAATTTAGCATAATATTGCATTTTAAGCAAGTTTTCTTGCATTTTGTTTCGTACGAAAAATCATCGAATTTAGCAATATTTCGACGTTTATCATCCCTTTTTCCTTCATGTGATTTAAATAAAATGTCATCGAATTAGGCAATATTTTGCCGTTTTCCACGTTTTTGTGAATTTTCAGTCCATGGGCATTACTTCATATATATATACGATAAAAGTGATGCAAACACATAATTGATTAGATAATAACCTTAAATACTTCATTTTCAATCATCTATTTGTTTCTCGTTAAAATACTGAGTAAGATATTGAAAAGGGGAGAAGTTCGGTTTTTATTGCATATATCGACGTTTCAGCAGGATTAGAGCGGTTTTACGTGTACATCTTCCCTCGTTAATATAAACGGAAAATCAAGAACATTATAGGTAATTCTGATGAAAACACATTGTTTTTTATCATTTCTATTGGAAACAACATTGTCATATGTCTTTTCCTGGAACTAAATTATACGAAACCTCGCTCTATAATTTGAAGGTAAAATCCTCAAATATGGTAAAATAGTGACTTTTTCACGTTAATCATGTAGTTTGATATTACGCAAATATATTCATTTTTACCAATATTTCGATACTATTTCATGTAGTATCATGATATGTGATTTGGCCTTCAAATCTCAGAATTTCGCATAATATTGCATTTTAAGCAAGTTTTCTTGCATTTTGTTTCGTACGGAAAATCATCGAATTTAGCAATATTTTGACGTTTATCATCTCCTTTTCCTTCATGTGATTTAAACAAAATATCATCGAATTAGGCAATATTATGCCGTTTTCCACGTTTTTGTGAATTTTCAGTCCATGGGTATTACTTCATATATATACGATAAAAATGATGCAAACACATAATTGATTAGATAATAACCTTAAATACTTCATTTTCAATCATCTATTTGTTTCTCGTTAAAATACTGAGTAAGATATTGAAAAGGGGAGAGGTTCGGTTTTTATTGCATATATCGACGTTTCAGCCGGAATAGAGCGGTTTTACGTATACATCTTCCATCGTTAATATAAACGGAAAGTCAAGAACATTATAGTTAATACTAATGAAAAAACATTGTTTTTTATCAATTGTATTGGAACCAACATTGTCATATGTCATTTCTTGGAATTAAATAATTCGAAACCTCGCTCTATGATTTGAAGGTAAAATCCTCATATATGGTAAAATAGTGACTTTTTTCACGTTTTTCATGTAGTTTGATATTACGTAAATATATTTATTTTTACCAATATTTCGATACTATTTCATGTAGTATCACGATATGTGATTTGGCCTTCAAATCTCAGAATTTAGCATAATATTGCATTTTAAGCAAGTTTTCTTGCATTTTGTTTCGTTCGAAAAATCATCGAATTTAGCAATATTTAAACGTTTATCATCCCCTTTTCCTTCATGTGATTTAAATAAAAAATCATCGAATTAGGTAATATTTTGCCGTTTTCCACGATTTTGTGAATTTTCAGTCCATGGGTATTAATTCATATATATACGATAAAAATGATGCAAACACATAATTGATTAGACAATAACCTTAAATACTTCATTTTCAATCAACTATTTGTTTCTCGTTAAAATACTGAGTAAGATATTGAAAAGGGGAGAAGTTCGGTTTTTATTGCATATATCGACGTTTCAGCCGAATTAGAGCGGTTTTACGTGTACATCTTCCATCGGTAATATAAACGGAAAATCAGGAACATTTTAGTTAATTCTAATGAAAACACATTGATTTTTATCATTTGTATTGGAAACAACATTGTCATATGTCTTTTCTTGCATCTAAATAATACGAAACCTCGCTTTATGATTTGAAGTTAAAATCCTCAAATATGGTTAAATAGTGACTTTTTTCACGTTTTTCGTGTAGTTTGATATTTCGTAAATATATTCATTTTTACCAATATTCCGATACTATTTCATGTAGTATCACGATATGTGATTTGGCCTTGAAATCACAGAATTTCGCATAATATTGCATTTTAAGCAAGTTTTCTTGCATTTTGTTTCGTACGAAAAATCATCGAATTTAGCAATATTTCGACGTTTATCATCCCTTTTTCCTTCATGTGATTTAAATAAAATGTCATCGAATTAGGCAATATTTTGCCGTTTTCCAAGTTTTTGTGAATTTTCAGTCCATGGCTATTAATTCATATATATACGATAAAAATGATGCAAACACATAATTGATTAGATAATAACCTTAAATACTTCATTTTCAATCATCTATTTGTTTCTCGTTAAAATACTGAGTAAGATATTGAAAAGGGGAGAAGTTCGGTTTTTATTGCATATATCGACGTTTCAGCCTGATTAGAGCGGTTTTACGTGTACATCTTCCCTCGTTTATATAAACGGAAAATCAAGAACACTATAGTTAATTCTAATGAAAACACATTGTTTTTTATCATTTGTATTGGAAACAACATTGTCATATGTCTTTTTTTGGATCTAAATAATACGAAACCTCGCTCTATGATTTGAAGTTAAAATCCTCAAATATGGTTAAATAGTGACTTTTTTCACGTTTTTCATGTAGTTTGATATTACGTAAATATATTCATTTTTACCAATATTTCGATACTATTTCATGTAGTATCACGATATGTGATTTGGCCTTCAAATCTCAGAATTTCGCATAATATTGCATTTTAAGCAAGTTTTCTTGCATTTCGTTTCGTACGAAAAATCATCGAATTTAGCAATATTTTGACGTTTATCATCCCCTTTTCCTTCATGTGATTTAAACAAAATATCATCGAATTAGACAATATTTTGCCGTTTTCCACGTTTTTGTGAATTTTCAGTCAATGGGTATTACTTCATATATATACGATAAATAAGGTTGCAAACACATAATTGATTAGATAATAACCTTAAATACTTCATTTTCAATCATCTATTTGTTTCTCGTTAAAATACTGAGTAAGATATTTAAAAGGGGAGAAGTTCGGTTTTTATTGCATATATCGACGTTTCAGCTGGATTAGTGCGGTTTTACGTGTACATCTTCCCTCGTTAATATAAACGGAAAATCAAGAACATTATAGTTAATTCTAATGAAAACACATTGTTTTTTATCATTTGTATTGGAAACAACATTGTCATATGTCTTTTCTTGGAACTAAATAATTCGAAACCTCGCTCTATGATTTGAAGGTAAAATCCTCAAATATGGTAAAATAGTGACTTTTTTCACGTTTTTCATGTAGTTTGATATTACGTAAATATATTCATTTTTATCAATATTTCGATACTATTTCATGTAGTATCACGATTTGTGATTTGGCCTTCAAATCTCAGAATTTTGCATAATATTGCATTTTAAGCAAGTTTTCTTGCATTTTGTTTCGTACGAAAAATCATCGAATTTACCAATATTTTGACGTTTATCATCCCCTTTTCCTTCATGTGATTTAAATAAAATATCATCGAATTAGGCAATATTTTGCCGTTTTCCACGTTTTTGTGAATTTTCAGTCCATGGGCATTACTTCATATATATATATACGATAAAAATGATGCAAACACATAATTGATTAGATAATAACCTTAAATACTTCATTTTCAATCATCTATTTGTTTCTCGTTAAAATACTGAGTAAGATATTGAAAAGGGGAGAAGTTCGGTTTTATTGCATATATCGACGTTTCAGCAGGATTAGAGCGGTTTTACGTGTACATCTTCCCTCGTTAATATAAACGGAAAATCAAGAACATTATTGGTAATTCTGATGAAAACACATTGTTTTTTATCATTTCTATTGAAAACAACATTGTCATATGTCTTTTCCTGGAACTAAATAATTCGAAACCTCGCTCTATGATTTGAAGGTAAAATCCTCAAATATGGTAAAATAGTGACTTTTTCACGTTTTTCATGTAGTTTGATATTACGTAAATATATTCATTTTTACCAATATTTCGATACTATTTCATGTAGTATCATAATATGTGATTTGGCCTTCAAATCTCAGAATTTCGCATAATATTGCATTTTAAGCAAGTTTTCTTGCATTTTGTTTCGTACGAAAAATCATCGAATTTAGCAATATTTTGACGTTTATCATCTCCTTTTCCTTCATGTGATTTAAACAAAATATCATCGAATTAGGCAATATTTTGCCGTTTTCCACGTTTTTGTGAATTTTCAGTCCATGGGTATTACTTCATATATATATACGATAAAATTGATGCAAACACATAATTGATTAGATAATAACCTTAAATACTTCATTTTCAATCAACTATTTGTTTCTCGTTAAAATACTGAGTAAGATATTGAAAAGGGGAGAAGTTCGGTTTTTATTGCATATATCGACGTTTCAGCCGGAATAGAGCGGTTTTACGTATACATCTTCCATCGGTAATATAAACGGAAAATCAGGAACATTTTAGTTAATTCTAATGAAAACACATTGATTTTTATCATTTGTATTGGAAACAACATTGTCATATGTCTTTTCTTGGATCTAAATAATACGAAACCTTGTTCTATGATTTGAAGTTAAAATCCTCAAATATGGTTAAATAGTGACTTTTTTCACGTTTTTCATGTAGTTTGATATTACGTAAATATATTCATTTTTACCAATATTTCGATACTATTTTATGTAGTATCACGATATGTGATTTGACCTTCAAATCTCAGAATTTCGCATAATATTGAATTTTAAGAAAGCTTTCTTGCATTTTGTTTCGTACGAAAAATCATCGAATTTTGCAATATTTTGACGTTTATCATCTCCTTTTCATTCATGTGATTTAAACAAAATATCATCGAATTAGGCAATATTTTGCCGTTTTCCACGTTTTTGTGAATTTTCAGTCCATGAGCATTACTTCATATATATATACGATAAAAATGATGCAAACACATAATTGATTAGATAATAACCTTAAATACTTCATTTTCAATCATCTATTTGTTTCTCGTTAAAATACTGAGTAAGATATTGAAAAGGGGAGAAGTTCGGTTTTTATTGCATATATCGACGTTTCAACAGGATTAGAGCGGTTTTACGTGTACATCTTCCCTCGTTAATATAAACGGAAAATCAAGAACATTATAGGTAATTCTGATGAAAACACATTGTTTTTTATCATTTCTATTGGAAACAACATTGTCATATGTCTTTTCCTGGAACTAAATTATACGAAACCTCGCTCTATGATTTGAAGGTAAAGTCCTCAAATATGGTAAAATAGTGACTTTTTCACGTTAATCATGTAGTTTGATATTACGCAAATATATTCATTTTTACCAATATTTCGATACTATTTCATGTAGTATCATGATATGTGATTTGGCCTTCAAATCTCAGAATTTCGCATAATATTGCATTTTAAGCAAGTTTTCTTGCATTTTGTTTCGTACGGAAAATCATCGAATTTAGCAATATTTTGACGTTTATCATCTCCTTTTCCTTCATGTGATTTAAACAAAATATCATCGAATTAGGCAATATTATGCCGTTTTCCACGTTTTTGTGAATTTTCAGTCCATGGGTATTACTTCATATATATACGATAAAAATGATGCAAACACATAATTGATTAGATAATAACCTTAAATACTTCATTTTCAATCATCTATTTGTTTCTCGTTAAAATACTGAGTAAGATATTGAAAAGGGGAGAGTTTCGGTTTTTATTGCATATATCGACGTTTCAGCCGGAATAGAGCGGTTTTACGTATACATCTTCCATCGTTAATATAAACGGAAAATCAAGAACATTATAGTTAATACTAATGAAAAAACATTGTTTTTTATCAATTGTATTGGAACCAACATTGTCATATGTCATTTCTTGGAACTAAATAATTCGAAACCTCGCTCTATGATTTGAAGGTAAAATCCTCATATATGGTAAAATAGTGACTTTTTCACGTTTTTCATGTAGTTTGATATTACGTAAATATATTTATTTTTACCAATATTTCGATACTATTTCATGTAGTATCACGATATGTGCTTTGGCCTGCAAATCTCAGAATTTAGCATAATATTGCATTTTAAGCAAGTTTTCTTGCATTTTGTTTCGTTCGAAAAATCATCGAATTTAGCAATATTTAAACGTTTATCATCCCCTTTTCCTTCATTTGATTTAAATAAAATATCATCGAATTAGGCAATATTTTTCCGTTTTCCACGTTTTTGTGAATTTTCAGTCCATGGGTATTAATTGTTATATATACGATAAAAATGATGCAAACACATAATTGATTAGATAATAACCTTAAATACTTCATTTTCAATCAACTATTTGTTTCTCGTTAAAATACTGAGTAAGATATTGAAAAGGGGAGAAGTTCGGTTTTTATTGCATATATCGACGTTTCAGCCGGAATAGAGCGGTTTTACGTATACATCTTCCATCGGTAATATAAACGGAAAATCAGGAACATTTTAGTTAATTCTAATGAAAACACATTGATTTTTATCATTTGTATTGGAAACAACATTGTCATATGTCTTTTCTTGGATCTAAATAATACGAAACCTTGTTCTATGATTTGAAGTTAAAATCCTCAAATATGGTTAAATAGTGACTTTTTTCACGTTTTTCATGTAGTTTGATATTACGTAAATATATTCATTTTTACCAATATTTCGATACTATTTTATGTAGTATCACGATATGTGATTTTACCTTCAAATCTCAGAATTTCGCATAATATTGCATTTTAAGAAAGCTTTCTTGCATTTTGTTTCGTACGAAAAATCATCGAATTTTGCAATATTTTGACGTTTATCATCTCCTTTTCCTTCATGTGATTTAAACAAAATATCATCGAATTTGGCAATATTTTGACGTTTTCCACGTTTTTGTGAAATTTCAGTCCATGGGCATTACTTCATATATATATACGATAAAAGTGATGCAAACACATAATTGATTAGATAATAACCTTAAATACTTCATTTTCAATCATCTATTTGTTTCTCGTTAAAATACTGAGTAAGATATTGAAAAGGGGAGAAGTTCGGTTTTTATTGCATATATCGACGTTTCAGCAGGATTAGAGCGGTTTTACGTGTACATCTTCCATCGGCAATATAAACGGAAAATCAGGAACATTTTAGTTAATTCTAATGAAAACACATTGATTTTTATCATTTGTATTGGAAACAACATTGTCATATGTCTTTTCTTGGATCTAAATAATACGAAACCTCGCTCTATGATTTGAAGTTAAAATCCTCAAATATGGTTAAATAGTGACTTTTTTCACGTTTTTCATTTAGTTTGATATTACGTAAATATATTCATTTTTACCAATATTTCGATACTATTTCATGTAGTATCACGATATGTGATTTGGCCTTCAAATCTCAGAATTTCGCATAATATTGCATTTTAAGCAAGTTTTCTTGCATTTTGTTTCGTACGAAAAATCATCGAATTTAGCAATATTTTGACGTTTATCATCCCCTTTTCCTTCATGTGATTTAAATAAAATATATCCGAATTAGGCAATATTTTGCCGTTTTCCACGTTTTTGTGAATTTTCAGTCCATGAGCATTACTTCATATATATATACGATAAAAATGATGCAAACACATAATTGATTAGATAATAACCTTAAATACTTCATTTTCAATCATCTATTTGTTTCTCGTTAAAATACTGAGTAAGATATTGAAAAGGGGAGAAGTTCGGTTTTTATTGCATATATCGACGTTTCAGCCGAATTAGAGCGGTTTTACGTGTACATCTTCCATCGGTAATATAAACGGAAAATCAGGAACATTTTAGTTAATTCTAATGAAAACACATTGATTTTTATCATTTGTATTGGAAACAACATTGTCATATGTCTTTTCTTGGATCTAAATAATACGAAACCTCGCTTTATGATTTGAAGTTAAAATCCTCAAATATGGTTAAATAGTGACTTTTTTCACGTTTTTCGTGTAGTTTGATATTACGTAAATATATTCATTTTTACCAATATTCCGATACTATTTCATGTAGTATCACGATATGTGATTTGGCCTTGAAATCACAGAATTTCGCATAATATTGCATTATAAGCAAGTTTTCTTGCATTTTGTTTCGTACGAAAAATCATCGAATTTAGCAATATTTCGACGTTTATCATCCCTTTTTCCTTCATGTGATTTAAATAAAATGTCATCGAATTAGGCAATATTTTGCCGTTTTCCAAGTTTTTGTGAATTTTCAGTCCATGGCTATTAATTCATATATATACGATAAAAATGATGCAAACACATAATTGATTAGATAATAACCTTAAATACTTCATTTTCACTCATCTATTTGTTTCTCGTTAAAATACTGAGTAAGATATTGAAAAGGGGAGAAGTTCGGTTTTTATTGCATATATCGACGTTTCAGCCTGATTAGAGCGGTTTTACGTGTACATCTTCCCTCGTTTATATAAACGGAAAATCAAGAACACTATAGTTAATTCTAATGAAAACACATTGTTTTTTATCATTTGTATAGGAAACAACATTGTCATATGTCTTTTTTTGGATCTAAATAATACGAAACCTCATCCTATGATTTGAAGTTAAAATCCTCAAATATGGTTAATTAGTGACTTTTTTCACGTTTTTCATGTAGTTTGATATTACGTAAATATATTCATTTTTACCAATATTTCGATACTATTTCATGTAGTATCACGATATGTGATTTGGCCTACAAATCTCAGAATTTCGCATAATATTGCATTTTAAGCAAGTTTTCTTCCATTTTGTTTCGTACGAAAAATCATCGAATTTAGCAATATTTTGACGTTTATCATCTCCTTTTCCTTCATGTGATTTAAACAAAATATCATCGAATTAGGCAATATTTTGCCGTTTTCCACGTTTTTGTGAATTTTTAGTCCATGGGAATTAAATTCATATATATACGATAAAAATGATGCAAACACATAATTGATTAGATAATAACCTTAAATACTTTATTCTCAATCAACTATTTGTTTCTCGTTAAAATACTGAGTAAGATATTGAAAAGGGGAGAAGTTCGGTTTTTATTGCATATATCGACGTTTCAGCCGGATTAGAGCGGTTTTACGTGTACATCTTCCCTCGTTAATATAAACGGAAAATCAAGAACATTATAGTTAATTCTAATGAAAACACATTGTTTTTTATCATTTGTATTGGAAACAACATTGTCATATGTCTTTTCTTGGAACTAAATAATTCGAAACCTCGCTCTATGATTTGAAGGTAAAACCCTCAAATATGGTAAAATAGTGACTTTTTTCACGTTTTTCATGTAGTTTGATATTACGTAAATATATTCATTTTTACCAATATTTCGATACTATTTCATGTAGTATCACGATATGTGATTTGGCCTTCAAATCTCAGAATTTCGCATAATATTGCATTTTAAGCAAGTTTTCTTGCATTTTGTTTCGTACGAAAAATAATCGAATTTAGCAATATTTAACGTTTATCATCCCCTTTTCCTTCATGTGATTTAAATAAAATATCATCGAATTAGGCAATATTTTGCCGTTTTCCCCGTTTTTGTGAATTTTCAGTCCATGGGTTCATATATATACGATAAAAATGATGCAAACACATAATTGATTAGACAATAACCTTAAATACTTCATTTTCAATCAACTATTTGTTTCTCGTTAAAATACTGAGTAAGATATTGAAAAGGGGAGAAGTTCGGTTTTTATTGCATATATCGACGTTTCAGCCGGATTAGAGCGGTTTTACGTGTACATCTTTCATCGGTAATATAAACGGAAAATCAGGAACATTTTAGATAATTCTAATGAAAACACATTGATTTTTATCATTTGTATTGGAAACAACATTGTCATATGTCTTTTCTTGGATCTAAATAATACGAAACCTCGCTCTATGATTTGAAGTTAAAATCCTCAAATATGGTTATATAGTGACTTTTTTCACGTTTTTCATGTAGTTTGATATTACGTAAATATATTCATTTTTACCAATATTTCGATACTATTTCATGTAGTATCACGATATGTGATTTGGCCTTCAAATCTCAGAATTTCGCATAATATTGCATTTTAAGCAAGTTTTCTTGCATTTTGTTTCGTACGAAAAATCATCGAATTTAGCAATATTTTGACGTTTATCATCCCCTTTTCCTTCATGTGATTTAAATAAAATATCATCGAATTAGGCAATATTTTGCCGTTTTCCACGTTTTTGTGAATTTTCAGTCCATGGGTATTAATTCATATATATACGATAAAAATGATGCAAACACATAATTGATTAGATAATAACCTTAAATACCTCATTTTCAATCATCTATTTTTTTCTCGTTAAAATACTGAGTAAGATATTGAAAAGGGGAGAAGTTCGGTTTTTATTGCATATATCGACGTTTCAGCCGGATTAGAGCGGTTTTACGTGTACATCTTCCCTCGTTAATATAAACGGAAAATCAAGAACATTATAGTTAATTCTAATGAAAACACATTGTTTTTTATCATTTGTATTGGAAACAACATTGTCATATGTCTTTTCTTGGAACTAAATAATTCGAAACCTCGCTCTATGATTTGAAAGTAAAATCCTCAAATATGGTAAAATAGTGACTTTTTTCACGTTTTCCATGTAGTTTGATATTACGTAAATATATTCATTTTTACCAATATTTCGATACTATTTCATGTAGTATCACAATATGTGATTTGGCCTTCAAATCTCAGAATTTCGCATAATATTGTATTTTAAGCAAGTTTTCTTGCATTTTGTTTCGTACGAAAAATCATCGAATTTACCAATATTTTCACGTTTATCATCCCCTTTTCCTTCATGTGATTTAAATAAAATATCATCGAATTAGGCAATATTTTGCCGTTTTCCACGTTTTTGTGAATTTTCAGTCCATGGGTATTAATTCATATATATACGATAAAAATGATGCAAACACATAATTGATTAGATTATAACCTTAAATACCTCATTTTCAATCATCTATTTTTTTCTCGTTAAAATACTGAGTAAGATATTGAAAAGGGGAGAAGTTCGGTTTTTATTGCATATATCGACGTTTCAGCCGGATTAGAGCGGTTTTACGTGAACATCTTCCATCGGTAATATAAACGGAAAATCAGGAACATTTTAGTTAATTCTAATGAAAACACATTGTTTTTTTATCATTTGTATTGGAAACAGCATAGTCATATGTCTTTTCTTGGATCTAAATAATACGAAACCTCGCTCTATGATTTGAAGTTAAAATCCTCAAATATGGTTAAATAGTGACTTTTTCACGTTTTTCATGAAGTTTGATATTACGTAAATATATTCATTTTTACCAATATTTCGATACTATTTCATGTTGTATCACGATATGTGATTTGGCCTTCAAATCTCAGAATTTCGCATAATATTGCATTTTAAGCAAGTTTTCTTGCATTTTGTTTCGTACGAAAAATCATCGAATTTAGCAATATTTTGACGTTTATCATCTCTTTTTCCTTCATGTGATTTAAACAAAATATCATCGAGTTAGGCAATATTTTTCCGTTTTCCACGTTTTTGTGAATTTTCCGTCCATGGGTATTAATTCATATATATACGATAAAAATGATGCAAACACATAATTGATTAGATAATAACCTTAAATACTTCATTTTCAATCATCTATTTGTTTCTCGTTAAAATACTGAGTAAGATATTGAAAAGGGAAGAAGTTCGGTTTTTATTGCATATATCGACGTTTCAGCCTGATTAGAGCGGTTTTACGTGTACATCTTCCCTCGTTAATATAAACGGAAAATCAAGAACACTATAGTTAATTCTAATGAAAACACATTGTTTTTTATCATTTGTATTGGAAACAACATTGTCTTATGTCTTTTTTTGGATCTAAATACTACGAAACCTGGCTCTATGATTTGAAGTTAAAATCCTCAAATATGGTTAAATAGTGACTTTTTTCACGTTTTTCATGTAGTTTGATATTACGTAAATATATTCATTTTTACCAATATTTCGATACTATTTCATGTAGTATCACGATATGTGATTTGGCCTTCAAATCTCAGAATTTCTCATAATATTGCATTTTAAGCAAGTTTTCTTGCATTTTGTTTCGTACGAAAAATCATCAAATTTAGCAATATTTTGACGTTTATCATCCCCTTTTCCTTTATTTTATTTAAACAAAATATCATCCAATTAGGCAATATTATGCCGTTTTTCCACGTTTTTGTGAATTTTCATTCTATGGGTATTAATTCATAATATATACAATAAAAATTATACAAACACATAATTGATTAGATAATAACCTTAAATACTTCATTTCCAATCAACTATTTGTTTCTCGTTAAAATACTGAGTAAGATATTGAAAAGGGGAGAAGTTCTGTTTTTATTGCATATATCGACGTTTCAGCCGGAATAGAGCGGTTTTACGTGTACATCTTCCATCGGTAATATAAACGGAAAATCAGGAACATTTTAATTAATTCTAATGAAAACACATTGATTTTTATCATTTGTATTGGAAACAACATTGTCATATGTCTTTTTTTGGATCTAAATAATACGAAACCTCGCTCTATGATTTGAAGTTAAAATCCTCAAATATGGTTAAATAGTGACTTTTCACGTTTTTCATGTAGTTTGATATTACGTAAATATATTCATTTTTACTAATATTTCGATACTATTTCATGTAGTATCACGATATGTGATTTGGCCTTCAAATCCCAGAATTTCACATAATATTGCATTTTAAGCAAGTTTTCTTGCATTATGTTTCGTACGAAGAATCATCGAATTTAGCAATATTTTGACGTTTATCATCTCATTTTCCTTCATGTGATTTAAACAAAATATCATCGAATTAGGCAATATTTTGCCGATTTCCACGTTTTTGTGAATTTTCAGTCCATGGGTATTAATTCATATATATACGATAAAAATGATGCAAACACATAATTGATTAGATAATAACCTTAAATACCTCATTTTCAATCATCTACTTTTTTCTCGTTAAAATACTGAGTAAGATATTGAAAAGGGGAGAAGTTCGGTTTTTATTGCATATATCGACGTTTCAGCCGGATTAGAGCGGTTTTACGTGTACATCTTCCATCGGTTAAATAAACGGAAAATCAGGAACATTTTAGTTAATTCTAATGAAAACACATTGTTTTTTATCATTTGTATTGGAAACAGCATTGTCATATGTCTTTTCTTGGATCTAAATAATACGAAACCTCGCTCTATGATTTGAAGTTAAAATCCTCAAATATGGTTAAATAGGGACTTTTTCACGTTTTTCATGTAGTTTGATATTACGTAAATATATTCATTTTTACCAATATTTCGATACTATTTCATGTAGTATCACGATATGTGATTTGGCCTTCAAATCTCAGAATTTCGCATAATATTGCATTTTAAGCAAGTTTTCTTGCATTTTGTTTCGTACGAAAAATCATCGAATTTAGCAATATTTTGACGTTTATCATCTCCTTTTCCTTCATGTGATTTAAACAAAATATCATCGAGTTAGGCAATATTTTTCCGTTTTCCACGTTTTTGTGAATTTTCCGTCCATGGGTATTAATTCATATATATACGATAAAAATGATGCAAACACATAATTGATTAGATAATAACCTTAAATACTTCATTTTCAATCATCTATTTGTTTCTCGTTAAAATACTGAGTAAGATATTGAAAAGGGAAGAAGTTCGGTTTTTATTGCATATATCGACGTTTCAGCCGCATTAGAGCGGTTTTACGTGTACATCTTCCCTCGTTAATATAAACGGAAAATCAAGAACACTATAGTTAATTCTAATGAAAACACATTGTTTTTTATCATTTGTATTGGAAACAACATTGTCTTATGTCTTTTTTGGGATCTAAATAGTACGAAACCTCGCTCTATGATTTGAAGTTAAAATCCTCAAATATGGTTAAATAGTGACTTTTTTCACGTTTTTCATGTAGTTTGATATTACGTAAATATATTCATTTTTACCAATATTTCGATACTATTTCATGTAGTATCACGATATGTGATTTGGCCTTCAAATCTCAGAATTTCGCATAATATTGCATTTTAAGCAAGTTTTCTTGCATTTTGTTTAGTACGAAAAATCATCGAATTTAGCAATATTTTGACGTTTATCATCTCCTTTTCCTTCATGTGATTTAAACAAAATATCATCGAATTAGGCAATATTTTGCCGATTTCCACGTTTTTGTGAATTTTCAGTCCATGGGTATTAATTCATATATATACGATAAAAATGATGCAAACACATAATTGATTAGATAATAACCTTAAATACCTCATTTTCAATCATCTACTTTTTTCTCGTTAAAATACTGAGTAAGATATTGAAAAGGGGAGAAGTTCGGTTTTTATTGCATATATCGACGTTTCAGCCGGATTAGAGCGGTTTTACGTGTACATCTTCCATCGGTAATATAAACGGAAAATCAGGAACATTTTAGTTAATTCTAATGAAAACACATTGTTTTTTATCATTTGTATTGGAAACAGCATTGTCATATGTCTTTTCTTGGATCTAAATAATACGAAACCTCGCTCTATGATTTGAAGTTAAAATCCTCAAATATGGTTAAATAGGGACTTTTTCACGTTTTTCATGTAGTTTGATATTACGTAAATATATTCATTTTTACCAATATTTCGATACTATTTCATGTAGTATCACGATATGTGATTTGGCCTTCAAATCTCAGAATTTCGCATAATATTGCATTTTAAGCAAGTTTTCTTGCATTTTGTTTCGTACGAAAAATCATCGAATTTAGCAATATTTTGACGTTTATCATCCCCTTTTCCTCCATGTGATTTAAACAAAATATCATCGAATTAGGCAAAATTTTGCCGATTTCCACGTTTTTGTGAATTTTCAGTCAATGTGTATTACTTCATATATATACGATAAAAATGATGCAAACACATAATTGATTAGATAATAACCTTAAATACTTCATTTTCAATCATCTATTTGTTTCTCGTTAAAATACTGAGTAAGATTTTGAAAAGGGGAGAAGTTCGGTTTTTATTGCATATATCGACGTTTCAGCTGGATTAGAGCGGTTTTACGTGTACATCTTCCCTCGTTAATATAAACGAAAAATCAAGAACATTATAGTTAATTCTAATGAAAACACATTGTTTTTTATCATTTGTATTGGAAACAGCATAGTCATATGTCTTTTCTTGGATCTAAATAATACGAAACCTCGCTCTATGATTTGAAGTTAAAATCCTCAAATATGGTTAAATAGTGACTTTTTCACGTTTTTCATGAAGTTTGATATTACGTAAATATATTCATTTTTACCAATATTTCGATACTATTTCATGTAGTATCACGATATGTGATTTGGCCTTCAAATCTCAGAATTTCGCATAATATTGCATTTTAAGCAAGTTTTCTTGCATTTTGTTTCGTACGAAAAATCATCGAATTTAGCAATATTTTGACGTTTATCATCCCCTTTTCCTCCATGTGATTTAAACAAAATATCATCGAATTAGGCAATATTTTGCCGATTTCCACGTTTTTGTGAATTTTCAGTCAATGGGTATTACTTCATATATATACGATAAAAATGATGCAAACACATAATTGATTAGATAATAACCTTAAATACTTCATTTTCAATCATCTATTTGTTTCTCGTCAAAATACTGAGTAAGATATTGAAAAGGGGAGAAGTTCGGTTTTTATTGCATATATCGACGTTTCAGCCGGATTAGAGCGGTTTTACGTGTACATCTTCCATCGGTAATATAAACGGAAAATCAGGAACATTTTAGTTAATTCTAATGAAAACACATTGTTTTTTATCATTTGTATTGGAAACAGCATTGTCATATGTCTTTTCTTGGATCTAAATAATACGAAACCTCGCTCTATGATTTGAAGTTAAAATCCTCAAATATGGTTAAATAGTGACTTTTTCACGTTTTTCATGGAGTTTGATATTACGTAAATATATTCATTTTTACCAATATTTCGATACTATTTCATGTAGTATCACGATATGTGATTTGGCCTTCAAATCTCAGAATTTCGCATAATATTGCATTTTAAGCAAGTTTTCTTGCATTTTGTTTCGTACGAAAAATCATCGAATTTAGCAATATTTTGACGTTTATCATCCCCTTTTCCTCCATGTGATTTAAACAAAATATCATCGAATTAGGCAATATTTTGCCGATTTCCACGTTTTTGTGAATTTTCAGTCAATGGGTATTACTTCATATATATACGATAAAAATGATGCAAACACATAATTGATTAGATAATAACCTTAAATACTTCATTTTCAATCATCTATTTGTTTCTCGTTAAAATACTGAGTAAGATATTGAAAAGGAGAGAAGTTCGGTTTTTATTGCATATATCGACGTTTCAGCCGGATTAAAGCGGTTTTACGTGTACATCTTCCCTCGTTAATATAAACGGAAAATCAAAAACATTATAGTTAATTCTAATGAAAACACATTGTTTTTTTATCATTTGTATTGGAAACAACATTGTCATATGTCTTTTCTTGGAACTAAATAATTCGAAACCTCGCTCTATGATTTGAAAGTAAAATCCTCAAATATGGTAAAATAGTGAATTTTTTCACGTTTTTCATGTAGTTTGATATTACGTAAATATATTCATTTTTACCAATATTTCGATACTATTTCATGTAGTATCACAATATGTGATTTGGCCTTCAAATCTCAGAATTTCGCATAATATTGCATTTTAAGCAAGTTTTCTTGCATTTTGTTTCGTACGAAAAATCATCGAATTTACCAATATTTTCACGTTTATCATCCCCTTTTCCTTCATGTGATTTAAATAAAATATCATCGAATTAGGCAATATTTTGCCGTTTTCCACGTTTTTGTGAATTTTCAGTCCATGGGTATTAATTCATATATATACGATAAATGTGATGCAAACACATAATTGATTAGATAATAACCTTAAATACCTCATTTTCAATCATCTATTTTTTTCTCGTTAAAATACTGAGTAAGATATTGAAAAGGGGAGAAGTTCGGTTTTTATTGCATATATCGACGTTTCAGCCGGATTAGAGCGGTTTTACGTGTACATCTTCCATCGGTAATATAAACGGAAAATCAGGAACATTTTAGTTAATTCTAATGAAAACACATTGTTTTTTTATCATTTGTATTGGAAACAGCATAGTCATATGTCTTTTCTTGGATCTAAATAATACGAAACCTCGCTCTATGATTTGAAGTTAAAATCCTCAAATATGGTTAAATAGTGACTTTTTCACGTTTTTCATGAAGTTTGATATTACGTAAATATATTCATTTTTACCAATATTTCGATACTATTTCATGTAGTATCACGATATGTGATTTGGCCTTCAAATCTCAGAATTTCGCATAATATTGCATTTTAAGCAAGTTTTCTTGCATTTTGTTTCGTACGAAAAATCATCGAATTTAGCAATATTTTGACGTTTATCATCTCCTTTTCCTTCAAGTGATTTAAACAAAATATCATCGAGTTAGGCAATATTTTTCCGTTTTCCACGTTTTTGTGAATTTTCCGTCCATGGGTATTAATTCATATATATACGATAAAAATGATGCAAACACATAATTGATTAGATAATAACCTTAAATACTTCATTTTCAATCATCTATTTGTTTCTCGTTAAAATACTGAGTAAGATATTGAAAAGGGAAGAAGTTCGGTTTTTATTGCATATATCGACGTTTCAGCCTGATTAGAGCGGTTTTACGTGTACATCTTCCCTCGTTAATATAAACGGAAAATCAGGAACATTTTAGTTAATTCTAATGAAAACACATTGTTTTTTTATCATTTGTATTGGAAACAGCATAGTCATATGTCTTTTCTTGGATCTAAATAATACGAAACCTCGCTCTATGATTTGAAGTTAAAATCCTCAAATATGGTTAAATAGTGACTTTTTCACGTTTTTCATGAAGTTTGATATTACGTAAATATATTCATTTTTACCAATATTTCGATACTATTTCATGTAGTATCACGATATGTGATTTGGCCTTCAAATCTCAGAATTTCGCATAATATTGCATTTTAAGCAAGTTTTCTTGCATTTTGTTTCGTACGAAAAATCATCGAATTTAGCAATATTTTGACGTTTATCATCTCCTTTTCCTTCATGTGATTTAAACAAAATATCATCGAGTTAGGCAATATTTTTCCGTTTTCCACGTTTTTGTGAATTTTCCGTCCATGGGTATTAATTCATATATATACGATAAAAATGATGCAAACACATAATTGATTAGATAATAACCTTAAATACTTCATTTTCAATCATCTATTTGTTTCTCGTTAAAATACTGAGTAAGATATTGAAAAGGGAAGAAGTTCGGTTTTTATTGCATATATCGACGTTTCAGCCTGATTAGAGCGGTTTTACGTGTACATCTTCCCTCGTTAATATAAACGGAAAATCAAGAACACTATAGTTAATTCTAATGAAAACACATTGTTTTTTATCATTTGTATTGGAAACAACATTGTCTTATGTCTTTTTTTGGATCTAAATACTACGAAACCTCGCTCTATGATTTGAAGTTAAAATCCTCAAATATGGTTAAATAGTGACTTTTTTCACGTTTTTCATGTAGTTTGATATTACGTAAATATATTCATTTTTACCAATATTTCGATACTATTTCATGTAGTATCACGATATGTGATTTGGCCTTCAAATCTCAGAATTTCTCATAATATTGCATTTTAAGCAAGTTTTCTTGCATTTTGTTTCGTACGAAAATTCATCAAATTTAGCAATATTTTGACGTTTATCATCCCCTTTTCCTTTATTTGATTTAAACAAAATATCATCGAATTAGGCAATATTATGCCGTTTTTCCACGTTTTTGTGAATTTTCATTCTATGGGTATTAATTCATTATATATACAATAAAAATTATACAAACACATAATTGATTAGATAATAACCTTAAATACTTCATTTCCAATCAACTATTTGTTTCTCGTTAAAATACTGAGTAAGATATTGAAAAGGGGAGAAGTTCTGTTTTTATTGCATATATCGACGTTTCAGCCGGAATAGAGCGGTTTTACGTGTACATCTTCCATCGGTAATATAAACGGAAAATCAGGAACATTTTAGTTAATTCTAATGAAAACACATTGATTTTTATCATTTGTATTGGAAACAACATTGTCATATGTCTTTTTTTGGATCTAAATAATACGAAACCTCGCTCTATGATTTGAAGTTAAAATCCTCAAATATGGTTAAATAGTGACTTTTCACGTTTTTCATGTAGTTTGATATTACGTAAATATATTCATTTTTACTAATATTTCGATACTATTTCATGTAGTATCACGATATGTGATTTGGCCTTCAAATCCCAGAATTTCACATAATATTGCATTTTAAGCAAGTTTTCTTGCATTTTGTTTCGTACGAAAAATCATCGAATTTAGCAATATTTTGACGTTTATCATCTCATTTTCCTTCATGTGATTTAAACAAAATATCATCGAATTAGGCAATATTTTGCCGATTTCCACGTTTTTGTGAATTTTCAGTCCATGGGTATTAATTCATATATATACGATAAAAATGATGCAAACACATAATTGATTAGATAATAACCTTAAATACCTCATTTTCAATCATCTACTTTTTTCTCGTTAAAATACTGAGTAAGATATTGAAAAGGGGAGAAGTTCGGTTTTTATTGCATATATCGACGTTTCAGCCGGATTAGAGCGGTTTTACGTGTACATCTTCCCTCGTTAATATAAACGGAAAATCAAGAACATTATAGTTAATTCTAATGAAAACACATTGTTTTTTATCATTTGTATTGGAAACAGCATAGTCATATGTCTTTTCTTGGATCTAAATAATACGAAACCTCGCTCTATGATTTGAAGTTAAAATCCTCAAATATGGTTAAATAGTGACTTTTTCACGTTTTTCATGAAGTTTGATATTACGTAAATATATTCATTTTTACCAATATTTCGATACTATTTCATGTAGTATCACGATATGTGATTTGGCCTTCAAATCTCAGAATTTCGCATAATATTGCATTTTAAGCAAGTTTTCTTGCATTTTGTTTCGTACGAAAAATCATCGAATTTAGCAATATTTTGACGTTTATCATCCCCTTTTCCTCCATGTGATTTAAACAAAATATCATCGAATTAGGCAATATTTTGCCGATTTCCGCGTTTTTGTGAATTTTCAGTCAATGGGTATTACTTCATATATATACGATAAAAATGATGCAAACACATAATTGATTAGATAATAACCTTAAATACTTCATTTTCAATCATCTATTTGTTTCTCGTCAAAATACTGAGTAAGATATTGAAAAGGGGAGAAGTTCGGTTTTTATTGCATATATCGACGTTTCAGCCGGATTAGAGCGGTTTTACGTGTACATCTTCCATCGGTAATATAAACGGAAAATCAGGAACATTTTAGTTAATTCTAATGAAAACACATTGTTTTTTATCATTTGTATTGGAAACAGCATTGTCATATGTCTTTTCTTGGATCTAAATAATACGAAACCTCGCTCTATGATTTGAAGTTAAAATCCTCAAATATGGTTAAATAGTGACTTTTTCACGTTTTTCATGTAGTTTGATATTACGTAAATATATTCATTTTTACCAATATTTCGATACTATTTCATGTAGTATCACGATATGTGATTTGGCCTTCAAATCTCAGAATTTCGCATAATATTGCATTTTAAGCAAGTTTTCTTGCATTTTGTTTCGTACGAAAAATCATCGAATTTAGCAATATTTTGACGTTTATCATCCCCTTTTCCTCCATGTGATTTAAACAAAATATCATCGAATTAGGCAATATTTTGCCGATTTCCACGTTTTTGTGAATTTTCAGTCAATGGGTATTACTTCATATATATACGATAAAAATGATGCAAACACATAATTGATTAGATAATAACCTTAAATACTTCATTTTCAATCATCTATTTGTTTCTCGTTAAAATACTGAGTAAGATATTGAAAAGGGAAGAAGTTCGGTTTTTATTGCATATATCGACGTTTCAGTCTGATTAGAGCGGTTTTACGTGTACATCTTCCCTCGTTAATATAAACGGAAAATCAAGAACACTATAGTTAATTCTAATGAAAACACATTGTTTTTTATCATTTGTATTGGAAACAACATTGTCTTATGTTTTTTTTTGGATCTAAATAGTACGAAACCTCTCTCTATGATTTGAAGTTAAAACCCTCAAATATGGTTAAATAGTGACTTTTTTCACGTTTTTCATGTAGTTTGATATTACGTAAATATATTCATTTTTACCAATATTTCGATACTATTTCATGTAGTATCACGATATGTGATTTGGCCTTCAAATCTCAGAATTTCGCATAATATTGCATTTTAAGCAAGTTTTCTTGCATTTTGTTTCGTACGAAAAATCATCGAATTTAGCAATATTTTGACGTTTATCATCCCCTTTTCCTCCATGTGATTTAAACAAAATATCATCGAATTAGGCAAAATTTTGCCGATTTCCACGTTTTTGTGAATTTTCAGTCAATGTGTATTACTTCATATATATACGATAAAAATGATGCAAACACATAATTGATTAGATAATAACCTTAAATACTTCATTTTCAATCATCTATTTGTTTCTCGTTAAAATACTGAGTAAGATATTGAAAAGGGGAGAAGTTCGGTTTTTATTGCATATATCGACGTTTCAGCTGGATTAGAGCGGTTTTACGTGTACATCTTCCCTCGTTAATATAAACGGAAAATCAAGAACATTATAGTTAATTCTAATGAAAACACATTGTTTTTTATCATTTGTATTGGAAACAGCATAGTCATATGTCTTTTCTTGGATCTAAATAATACGAAACCTCGCTCTATGATTTGAAGTTAAAATCCTCAAATATGGTTAAATAGTGACTTTTTCACGTTTTTCATGAAGTTTGATATTACGTAAATATATTCATTTTTACCAATATTTCGATACTATTTCATGTAGTATCACGATATGTGATTTGGCCTTCAAATCTCAGAATTTCGCATAATATTGCATTTTAAGCAAGTTTTCTTGCATTTTGTTTCGTACGAAAAATCATCGAATTTACCAATATTTTCACGTTTATCATCCCCTTTTCCTTCATGTGATTTAAATAAAATATCATCGAATTAGGCAATATTTTGCCGTTTTCCACGTTTTTGTGAATTTTCAGTCCATGGGTATTAATTCATATATATACGATAAATGTGATGCAAACACATAATTGATTAGATAATAACCT
The DNA here is from genome assembly GCF_040958095.1 of Procambarus clarkii. Lineage (NCBI taxonomy): Eukaryota > Metazoa > Arthropoda > Malacostraca > Decapoda > Cambaridae > Procambarus > Procambarus clarkii. The sequence continues at coordinate 39,269,321 of NC_091184.1, forward strand.
TAAATACCTCATTTTCAATCATCTATTTTTTTCTCGTTAAAATACTGAGTAAGATATTGAAAAGGGGAGAAGTTCGGTTTTTATTGCATATATCGACGTTTCAGCCGGATTAGAGCGGTTTTACGTGTACATCTTCCATCGGTAATATAAACGGAAAATCAGGAACATTTTAGTTAATTCTAATGAAAACACATTGTTTTTTTATCATTTGTATTGGAAACAGCATAGTCATATGTCTTTTCTTGGATCTAAATAATACGAAACCTCGCTCTTTGATTTGAAGTTAAAATCCTCAAATATGGTTAAATAGTGACTTTTTCACGTTTTTCATGAAGTTTGATATTACGTAAATATATTCATTTTTACCAATATTTCGATACTATTTCATGTAGTATCACGATATGTGATTTGGCCTTCAAATCTCAGAATTTCGCATAATATTGCATTTTAAGCAAGTTTTCTTGCATTTTGTTTCGTACGAAAAATCATCGAATTTAGCAATATTTTGACGTTTATCATCTCCTTTTCCTTCATGTGATTTAAACAAAATATCATCGAGTTAGGCAATATTTTTCCGTTTTCCACGTTTTTGTGAATTTTCCGTCCATGGGTATTAATTCATATATATACGATAAAAATGATGCAAACACATAATTGATTAGATAATAACCTTAAATACTTCATTTTCAATCATCTATTTGTTTCTCGTTAAAATACTGAGTAAGATATTGAAAAGGGAAGAAGTTCGGTTTTTATTGCATATATCGACGTTTCAGCCTGATTAGAGCGGTTTTACGTGTACATCTTCCCTCGTTAATATAAACGGAAAATCAAGAACACTATAGTTAATTCTAATGAAAACACATTGTTTTTTATCATTTGTATTGGAAACAACATTGTCTTATGTCTTTTTTTGGATCTAAATAGTACGAAACCTCTCTCTATGATTTGAAGTTAAAATCCTCAAATATGGTTAAATAGTGACTTTTTTCACGTTTTTCATGTAGTTTGATATTACGTAAATATATTCATTTTTACCAATATTTCGATACTATTTCATGTAGTATCACGATATGTGATTTGGCCTTCAAATCTCAGAATTTCGCATAATATTGCATTTTAAGACAAGTTTTCTTGCATTTTGTTTAGTACGAAAAATCATCGAATTTAGCAATATTTTGACGTTTATCATCCCCTTTTCCTCCATGTGATTTAAACAAAATATCATCGAATTAGGCAATATTTTGCCGTTTTCCACGTTTTTGTGAATTTTCAGTCCATGGGTATTACTTCATATATATACGATAAATAAGGTTGCAAACACATAATTGATTAGATAATAACCTTAAATACTTCATTTTCAATCATCTATTTGTTTCTCGTTAAAATACTGAGTAAGATATTGAAAAGGGGAGAAATTCGGTTTTTATTGCATATATCGACGTTTCACCCGGATTAGAGCGGTTTTACGTGTACATCTTTCCTCGTTAATATAAACGGAAAATCAAGAACATTATAGGTAATTCTGATGAAAACACATTGTTTTTTATCATTTGTATTGGAAACAACATTGTCATATGTCTTTTCCTGGAACTAAATAATACGAAACCTCGCTCTATGATTTGAAGGTAAAATCCTCAAATATGGTAAAATAGTGACTTTTTCACGTTAATCATGTAGTTTGATATTACGCAAATATATTCATTTTTACCAATATTTCGATACTATTTCATGTAGTATCACGATATGTGATTTGGCCTTCAAATCTCAGAATTTCTCATAATATTGCATTTTAAGCAAGTTTTCTTGCATTTTGTTTCGTACGAAAAATCATCAAATTTAGCAATATTTTGACGTTTATCATCCCCTTTTCCTTTATTTGATTTAAACAAAATATCATCGAATTAGGCAATATTATGCCGTTTTTCCACGTTTTTGTGAATTTTTATTCTATGGGTATTAATTCATTATATATACGATAAAAATTATACAAACACATAATTGATTAGATAATAACCTTAAATACTTCATTTTCAATCAACTATTTGTTTCTCGTTAAAATACTGAGCAAGATATTGAAGAGGGGAGAAGTTCGGTTTTTATTGCATATATCGACGTTTCAGCCGGATTAGAGCGGTTTTACGTGTACATCTTCCATCGGTAATATAAACGGAAAATCAGGAACATTTTAGTTAATTCTAATGAAAACACATTGATTTTTATCATTTGTATTGGAAACAACATTGTCATATGTCTTTTTTTGGATCTAAATAATACGAAACCTCGCTCTATGATTTGAAGTTAAAATCCTCAAATATGGTTAAATAGTGACTTTTTTCACGTTTTTCATGTAGTTTGATATTACGTAAATATATTCATTTTTACCAATATTTCAAAACTATTTCATGTAGTATCACGATATGTGATTTGGCCTTCAAATCTCAGAATTTCGCATAATATTGCATTTTAAGCAAGTTTTCATGCATTTTGTTTAGTACGAAAAATCATCGAATTTAGCAATATTTTGACGTTTATCATCCCCCTTTTCCTCCATGTGATTTAAACAAAATATCATCGAGTTAGGCAATATTTTGCCGATTTCCACGTTTTTGTGAATTTTCAGTCAATGAGTATTACTTCATATATATACGATAAAAATGATGCAAACACATAATTGATTAGATAATAACCTTAAATACTTCATTTTCAATCATCTATTTGTTTCTCGTTAAAATACTGAGTAAGATATTGAAAAGGGGAGAAGTTCGGTTTTTATTGCATATATCGACGTTTCAGCCGGATTAGAGCGGTTTTACGTGTACATCTTCCCTCGTTAATATAAACGGAAAATCAAGAACACTATAGTTAATTCTAATGAAAACACATTGTTTTTTATCATTTGTATTGGAAACAACATTGTCATATGTCTTTTTTTGGATCTAAATAATACGAAACCTCGCTCTATGATTTGAAGTTAAAATCCTCAAATATGGTTAAATAGTGACTTTTTTCACGTTTTTCATGTAGTTTGATATTACGTAAATATATTCATTTTTACCAATATTTCGATACTATTTCATGTAGTATCACGATATGTGATTTGGCCTTCAAATCTCAGAATTTCGCATAATATTGCATTTTAAGCAAGTTTTCTTGCATTTTGTTTCGTACGAAAAATCAACGAATTTAGCAATATTTTGACGTTTATCATCTCCTTTTCCTTCATGTGATTTAAACAAAATATCATCGAATTAGGCAATATTTTGCCGATTTCCACGTTTTTGTGAATTTTCAGTCCATGGGTAATAATTCATATATATACGATAAAAATGATGCAAACACATAATTGATTAGATAATAACCTTAAATACCTCATTTTCAATCATCTATTTTTTTCTCGTTAAAATACTGAGTAAGATATTGAAAAGGGGAGAAGTTCGGTTTTTATTGCATATATCGACGTTTCAGCCGGATTAGAGCGGTTTTACGTGTACATCTTCCCTCGTTAATATAAACGGAAAATCAAGAACATTATAGTTAATTCTAATGAAACACATTGTTTTTTATCATTTGTATTGGAAACAACATTGTCATATGTCTTTTCTTGGAACTAAATAATTCGAAACCTCGCTCTATGATTTGAAAGTAAAATCCTCAAATATGGTAAAATAGTGACTTTTTTCACGTTTTTCATGTAGTTTGATATTACGTAAATATATTCATTTTTACCAATATTTCGATACTATTTCATGTAGTATCACAATATGTGATTTGGCCTTCAAATCTCAGAATTTCGCATAATATTGCATTTTAAGCAAGTTTTCTTGCATTTTGCTTCGTACGAAAAATCATCGAATTTACCAATATTTTGACGTTTATCATCCCCTTTTCCTTCATGTGATTTAAATAAAATATCATCGAATTAGGCAATATTTTGCCGTTTTCCACGTTTTTGTGAATTTTCAGTCCATGGGTATTAATTCATATATATACGATAAAAATGATGCAAACACATAATTGATTAGATAATAACCTTAAATACCTCATTTTCAATCATCTATTTTTTTCTCGTTAAAATACTGAGTAAGATATTGAAAAGGGGAGAAGTTCGGTTTTTATTGCATATATCGACGTTTCAGCCGGATTAGAGCGGTTTTACGTGTCCATCTTCCCTCGTTAATATAAACGGAAAATCAAGAACACTATAGTTAATTCTAATGAAAACACATTGTTTTTTATCATTTGTATTGGAAACAACATTGTCATATGGCTTTTTTTGGATCTAAATAGTATGAAACCTCGCTCTATGATTTGAAGTTAAAATCCTCAAATATGGTTAAATAGTGACTTTTTTCACGTTTTTCATGTAGTTTGATATTACGTAAATATATTCATTTTTACCAATATTTCGATACTATTTCATGTAGTATCACGATATGTGATTTGGCCTTCAAATCTCAGAATTTCGCATAATATTGCATTTTAAGCAAGTTTTCTTGCATTTTGTTTAGTACGAAAAACCATCGAATTTAGCAATATTTTGACGTTCATCATCCCCTTTTCCTCCATATGATTTAAACAAAATATCATCGAATTAGGCAATATTTTGCCGTTTTCCACGTTTTTGTGAATTTTCAGTCCATGGGTATTACTTCATATATATACGATAAATAAGGTTGCAAACACATAATTGATTAGATAATTACCTTAAATACTTCATTTTCAATCATCTATTTGTTTCTCGTTAAAATACTGAGTAAGATATTGAAAAGGGGAGTAATTCGATTTTTATTGCATATATCGACGTTTCAGCCGGATTAGAGCGGTTTTACGTGTACATCTTTTCTCGTTAATATAAACGGAAAATCAAGAACATTATAGGTAATTCTGATGAAAACACATTGTTTTTTATCATTTGTATTGGAAACAACATTGTCATATGTCTTTTCCTGGAACTAAATAATACGAAACCTCGCTCTATGATTTGAAGGTAAAATCCTCAAATATGGTAAAATAGTGACTTTTTCACGTTAATCATGTAGTTTGATATTACGCAAATATATTCATTTTTACCAATATTTCGATAATATTTCATGTAGTATCACGATATGTGATTTGGCCTTCAAATCTCAGAATTTCTCATAATATTGCATTTTAAGCAAGTTTTCTTGCATTTTGTTTCGTACGAAAAATCATCGAATTTAGCAATATTTTGACGTTTATCATCTCCTTTTCCTTCATGTGATTTAAACAAAATATCATCGAATTAGGCAATATTTTGCCGATTTCCACGTTTTTGTGAATTTTCAGTCCATGGGTATTAATTCATATATATACGATAAAAATGATGCAAACACATAATTGATTAGATAATAACCTTAAATACCTCATTTTCAATCATCTATTTTTTTCTCGTTAAAATAGTAAGATATTGAAAAGGGGAGAAATTCGGTTTTTATTGCATATATCGACGTTTCAGCCGGATTAGAGCGGTTTTACGTGTACATCTTCCATCGGTAATATAAACGGAAAATCAGGAACATTTTAGTTAATTCTAATGAAAACACATTGTTTTTTATCATTTGTATTGGAAACAGCATTGTCATATGTCTTTTCTTGGATCTAAATAATACGAAACCTCGCTCTATGATTTGAAGTTAAAATCCTCAAATATGGTTAAATAGTGACTTTTTCACGTTTTTCATGAAGTTTGATGTTACGTAAATATATTCATTTTTACCAATATTTCGATACTATTTCATGTAGTATCACGATATGTGATTTGGCCTTCAAATCTCAGAATTTCGCATAATATTGCATTTTAAGCAAGTTTTCTTGCATTTTGTTTCATACGAAAAATCATCGAATTTAGCAATATTTTGACGTTTATCATCTCCTTTTCCTTCATGTGATTTAAACAAAATATCATCGAGTTAGGCAATATTTTTCCGTTTTCCACGTTTTTGTGAATTTTCCGTCCATGGGTATTAATTCATATATATACGATAAAAATGATGCAAACACATAATTGATTAGATAATAACCTTAAATACTTCATTTTCAATCATCTATTTGTTTCTCGTTAAAATACTGAGTAAGATATTGAAAAGGGGAGAAGTTCGGTTTTTATTGCATATATCGACGTTTCAGCCGGATTAGAGCGGTTTTACGTGTACATCTTCCCTCGTTAATATAAACGGAAAATCAAGAACATTATAGTTAATTCTAATGAAACACATTGTTTTTTATCATTTGTATTGGAAACAACATTGTCATATGTCTTTTCTTGGAACTAAATAATTCGAAACCTCGCTCTATGATTTGAAAGTAAAATCCTCAAATATGGTAAAATAGTGACTTTTTTCACGTTTTTCATGTAGTTTGATATTACGTAAATATATTCATTTTTACCAATATTTCGATACTATTTCATGTAGTATCACAATATGTGATTTGGCCTTCAAATCTCAGAATTTCGCATAATATTGCATTTTAAGCAAGTTTTCTTGCATTTTGCTTCGTACGAAAAATCATCGAATTTACCAATATTTTGACGTTTATCATCCCCTTTTCCTTCATGTGATTTAAATAAAATATCATCGAATTAGGCAATATTTTGCCGTTTTCCACGTTTTTGTGAATTTTCAGTCCATGGGTATTAATTCATATATATACGATAAAAATGATGCAAACACATAATTGATTAGATAATAACCTTAAATACCTCATTTTCAATCATCTATTTTTTTCTCGTTAAAATACTGAGTAAGATATTGAAAAGGGGAGAAGTTCGGTTTTTATTGCATATATCGACGTTTCAGCCGGATTAGAGCGGTTTTACGTGTCCATCTTCCCTCGTTAATATAAACGGAAAATCAAGAACACTATAGTTAATTCTAATGAAAACACATTGTTTTTTATCATTTGTATTGGAAACAACATTGTCATATGGCTTTTTTTGGATCTAAATAGTACGAAACCTCGCTCTATGATTTGAAGTTAAAATCCTCAAATATGGTTAAATAGTGACTTTTTTCACGTTTTTCATGTAGTTTGATATTACGTAAATATATTCATTTTTACCAATATTTCGATACTATTTCATGTAGTATCACGATATGTGATTTGGCCTTCAAATCTCAGAATTTCGCATAATATTGCATTTTAAGCAAGTTTTCTTGCATTTTGTTTAGTACGAAAAACCATCGAATTTAGCAATATTTTGACGTTCATCATCCCCTTTTCCTCCATATGATTTAAACAAAATATCATCGAATTAGGCAATATTTTGCCGTTTTCCACGTTTTTGTGAATTTTCAGTCCATGGGTATTACTTCATATATATACGATAAATAAGGTTGCAAACACATAATTGATTAGATAATTACCTTAAATACTTCATTTTCAATCATCTATTTGTTTCTCGTTAAAATACTGAGTAAGATATTGAAAAGGGGAGTAATTCGATTTTTATTGCATATATCGACGTTTCAGCCGGATTAGAGCGGTTTTACGTGTACATCTTTTCTCGTTAATATAAACGGAAAATCAAGAACATTATAGGTAATTCTGATGAAAACACATTGTTTTTTATCATTTGTATTGGAAACAACATTGTCATATGTCTTTTCCTGGAACTAAATAATACGAAACCTCGCTCTATGATTTGAAGGTAAAATCCTCAAATATGGTAAAATAGTGACTTTTTCACGTTAATCATGTAGTTTGATATTACGCAAATATATTCATTTTTACCAATATTTCGATAATATTTCATGTAGTATCACGATATGTGATTTGGCCTTCAAATCTCAGAATTTCTCATAATATTGCATTTTAAGCAAGTTTTCTTGCATTTTGTTTCGGACGAAAAATCATCGAATTTAGCAATATTTTGACGTTTATCATCTCCTTTTCCTTCATGTGATTTAAACAAAATATCATCGAATTAGGCAATATTTTGCCGATTTCCACGTTTTTGTGAATTTTCAGTCCATGGGTATTAATTCATATATATACGATAAAAATGATGCAAACACATAATTGATTAGATAATAACCTTAAATACCTCATTTTCAATCATCTATTTTTTTCTCGTTAAAATAGTAAGATATTGAAAAGGGGAGAAATTCGGTTTTTATTGCATATATCGACGTTTCAGCCGGATTAGAGCGGTTTTACGTGTACATCTTCCATCGGTAATATAAACGGAAAATCAGGAACATTTTAGTTAATTCTAATGAAAACACATTGTTTTTTATCATTTGTATTGGAAACAGCATTGTCATATGTCTTTTCTTGGATCTAAATAATACGAAACCTCGCTCTATGATTTGAAGTTAAAATCCTCAAATATGGTTAAATAGTGACTTTTTCACGTTTTTCATGAAGTTTGATATTACGTAAATATATTAATTTTTACCAATATTTCGATACTATTTCATGTAGTATCACGATATGTGATTTGGCCTTCAAATCTCAGAATTTCGCATAATATTGCATTTTAAGCAAGTTTTCTTGCATTTTGTTTCATACGAAAAATCATCGAATTTAGCAATATTTTGACGTTTATCATCTCCTTTTCCTTCATGTGATTTAAACAAAATATCATCGAGTTAGGCAATATTTTTCCGTTTTCCACGTTTTTGTGAATTTTCCGTCCATGGGTATTAATTCATATATATACGATAAAAATGATGCAAACACATAATTGATTAGATAATAACCTTAAATACTTCATTTTCAATCATCTATTTGTTTCTCGTTAAAATACTGAGTAAGATATTGAAAAGGGAAGAAGTTCGGTTTTTATTGCATATATCGACGTTTCAGCCTGATTAGAGCGGTTTTACGTGTACATCTTCCCTCGTTAATATAAACGGAAAATCAAGAACACTATAGTTAATTCTAATGAAAACACATTGTTTTTTATCATTTGTATTGGAAACAACATTGTCTTATGTCTTTTTTTGGATCTAAATAGTACGAAACCTCGCTCTATGATTTGAAGTTAAAATCCTCAAATATGGTTAAATAGTGACTTTTTTCACGTTTTTCATGTAGTTTGATATTACGTAAATATATTCATTTTTACCAATATTTCGATACTATTTCATGTAGTATCACAATATGTGATTTGGCCTTCAAATCTCAGAATTTCGCATAATATTGCATTTTAAGCAAGTTTTCTTGCATTTTGCTTCGTACGAAAAATCATCGAATTTACCAATATTTTGACGTTTATCATCCCCTTTTCCTTCATGTGATTTAAATAAAATATCATCGAATTAGGCAATATTTTGCCGTTTTCCACGTTTTTGTGAATTTTCAGTCCATGGGTATTAATTCATATATATACGATAAAAATGATGCAAACACATAATTGATTAGATAATAACCTTAAATACCTCATTTTCAATCATCTATTTTTTTCTCGTTAAAATACTGAGTAAGATATTGAAAAGGGGAGAAGTTCGGTTTTTATTGCATATATCGACGTTTCAGCCGGATTAGAGCGGTTTTACGTGTCCATCTTCCCTCGTTAATATAAACGGAAAATCAAGAACACTATAGTTAATTCTAATGAAAACACATTGTTTTTTATCATTTGTATTGGAAACAACATTGTCATATGGCTTTTTTTGGATCTAAATAGTACGAAACCTCGCTCTATGATTTGAAGTTAAAATCCTCAAATATGGTTAAATAGTGACTTTTTTCACGTTTTTCATGTAGTTTGATATTACGTAAATATATTCATTTTTACCAATATTTCGATACTATTTCATGTAGTATCACGATATGTGATTTGGCCTTCAAATCTCAGAATTTCGCATAATATTGCATTTTAAGCAAGTTTTCTTGCATTTTGTTTAGTACGAAAAACCATCGAATTTAGCAATATTTTGACGTTCATCATCCCCTTTTCCTCCATATGATTTAAACAAAATATCATCGAATTAGGCAATATTTTGCCGTTTTCCACGTTTTTGTGAATTTTCAGTCCATGGGTATTACTTCATATATATACGATAAATAAGGTTGCAAACACATAATTGATTAGATAATTACCTTAAATACTTCATTTTCAATCATCTATTTGTTTCTCGTTAAAATACTGAGTAAGATATTGAAAAGGGGAGTAATTCGATTTTTATTGCATATATCGACGTTTCAGCCGGATTAGAGCGGTTTTACGTGTACATCTTTTCTCGTTAATATAAACGGAAAATCAGGAACATTTTAGTTAATTCTAATGAAAACACATTGTTTTTTATCATTTGTATTGGAAACAGCATTGTCATATGTCTTTTCTTGGATCTAAATAATACGAAACCTCGCTCTATGATTTGAAGTTAAAATCCTCAAATATGGTTAAATAGTGACTTTTTCACGTTTTTCATGAAGTTTGATATTACGTAAATATATTAATTTTTACCAATATTTCGATACTATTTCATGTAGTATCACGATATGTGATTTGGCCTTCAAATCTCAGAATTTCGCATAATATTGCATTTTAAGCAAGTTTTCTTGCATTTTGTTTCATACGAAAAATCATCGAATTTAGCAATATTTTGACGTTTATCATCTCCTTTTCCTTCATGTGATTTAAACAAAATATCATCGAGTTAGGCAATATTTTTCCGTTTTCCACGTTTTTGTGAATTTTCCGTCCATGGGTATTAATTCATATATATACGATAAAAATGATGCAAACACATAATTGATTAGATAATAACCTTAAATACTTCATTTTCAATCATCTATTTGTTTCTCGTTAAAATACTGAGTAAGATATTGAAAAGGGAAGAAGTTCGGTTTTTATTGCATATATCGACGTTTCAGCCTGATTAGAGCGGTTTTACGTGTACATCTTCCCTCGTTAATATAAACGGAAAATCAAGAACACTATAGTTAATTCTAATGAAAACACATTGTTTTTTATCATTTGTATTGGAAACAACATTGTCTTATGTCTTTTTTTGGATCTAAATAGTACGAAACCTCGCTCTATGATTTGAAGTTAAAATCCTCAAATATGGTTAAATAGTGACTTTTTTCACGTTTTTCATGTAGTTTGATATTACGTAAATATATTCATTTTTACCAATATTTCGATACTATTTCATGTAGTATCACGATATGTGATTTGGCCTTCAAATCTCAGAATTTCGCATAATATTGCATTTTAAGCAAGTTTTCTTGCATTTTGTTTAGTACGAAAAATCATCGAATTTAGCAATATTTTGACGTTTATCATCCCCTTTTCCTCCATGTGATTTAAACAAAATATCATCGAATTAGGCAATATTTTGCCGTTTTCCACGTTTTTGTGAATTTTCAGTCCATGTGTATTACTTCATATATATACGATAAATAAGGTTGCAAACACATAATTGATTAGATAATAACCTTAAATACTTCATTTTCAATCATCTATTTGTTTCTCGTTAAAATACTGAGTAAGATATTGAAAAGGGGAGTAATTCGGTTTTTATTGCATATATCGACGTTTCAGCCGGATTAGAGCGGTTTTACGTGTACATCTTTCCTCGTTAATATAAACGGAAAATCAAGAACATTATAGGTAATTCTGATGAAAACACATTGTTTTTTATCATTTGTATTGGAAACAACATTGTCATATGTCTTTTCCTGGAACTAAATAATACGAAACCTCGCTCTATGATTTGAAGGTAAAATCCTCAAATATGGTAAAATAGAGACTTTTTCACGTTAATCATGTAGTTTGATATTACGCAAATATATTCATTTTTACCAATATTTCGATACTATTTCATGTAGTATCACGATATGTGATTTGGCCTTCAAATCTCAGAATTTCTCATAATATTGCATTTTAAGCAAGTTTTCTTGCATTTTGTTTCGTACGAAAAATCATCAAATTTAGCAATATTTTGACGTTTATCATCCCCTTTTCCTTTATTTGATTTAAACAAAATATCATCGAATTAGGAAATATTATGCCGTTTTTCCACGTTTTTGTGAATTTTCATTCTATGGGTATTAATTCATTATATATACGATAAAAATTATACAAACACATAATTGATTAGATAATAACCTTAAATACTTCATTTCCAATCAACTATTTGTTTCTCGTTAAAATACTGAGTAAGATATTGAAAAGGGGAGAAGTTCTGTTTTTATTGCATATATCGACGTTTCAGCCGGAATAGAGCGGTTTTACGTGTACATCTTCCATCGGTAATATAAACGGAAAATCAGGAACATTTTAGTTAATTCTAATGAAAACACATTGATTTTTATCATTTGTATTGGAAACAACATTGTCATATGTCTTTTTTTGGATCTAAATAATACGAAACCTCGCTCTATGATTTGAAGTTAAAATCCTCAAATATGGTTAAATAGTGACTTTTCACGTTTTTCATGTAGTTTGATATTACGTAAATATATTCATTTTTACAAATATTTCGATACTATTTCATGTAGTATCACGATATGTGATTTGGCCTTCAAATCCCAGAATTTCACATAATATTGCATTTTAAGCAAGTTTTCTTGCATTTTGTTTCGTACGAAAAATCATCGAATTTAGCAATATTTTGACGTTTATCATCTCCTTTTCCTTCATGTGATTTAAACAAAATATCATCGAATTAGGCAATATTTTGCCGATTTCCACGTTTTTGTGAATTTTCAGTCCATGGGTATTAATTCATATATATACGATAAAAAAGATGCAAACACATAATTGATTAGATAATAACCTTAAATACCTCATTTTCAATCATCTACTTTTTTCTCGTTAAAATACTGAGTAAGATATTGAAAAGGGGAGAAGTTCGGTTTTTATTGCATATATCGACGTTTCAGCCGGATTAGAGCGGTTTTACGTGTACATCTTCCATCGGTAATATAAACGGAAAATCAGGAACATTTTAGTTAATTCTAATGAAAACACATTGTTTTTTATCATTTGTATTGGAAACAACATTGTCATATGTCTTTTCTTGGAACTAAATAATTCGAAACCTTGCTCTATGATTTGAAAGTAAAATCCTCAAATATGGTAAAATAGTGACTTTTTTCACGTTTTTCATGTAGTTTGATATTACGTAAATATATTCATTTTTATCAATATTTCGATACTATTTCATGTAGTATCACAATATGTGATTTGGCCTTCAAATCTCAGAAATACGCATAATATTGCATTTTAAGCAAGTTTTCTTGCATTTTGTTTCGTACGAAAAATCATCGAATTTACCAATATTTTGACGTTTATCATCCCCTTTTCCTTCATGTGATTTAAATAAAATATCATCGAATTAGGCAATATTTTGCCGTTTTCCACGTTTTTGTGAATTTTCAGTCCATGGGTATTAATTCATATATATACGATAAAAATGATGCAAACACATAATTGATTAGATAATAACTTTAAATACCTCATTTTCAATCATCTATTTTTTTCTCGTTAAAATACTGAGTAAGATATTGAAAAGGGGAGAAGTTCGGTTTTTATTGCATATATCGACGTTTCAGCCGGATTAGAGCGGTTTTACGTGTACAACTTCCATCGGTAATATAAACGGAAAATCAAGAACATTATAGTTAATTCTAATGAAAACACATTGTTTTTTATCATTTGTATTGGAAACAACATTGTCATATGTCTTTTCTTGGAACTAAATAATTCGAAACCTCGCTCTATGATTTGAAAGTAAAATCCTCAAATATGGTAAAATAGTGACTTTTTTCACGTTTTCCATGTAGTTTGATATTACGTAAATATATTCATTTTTACCAATATTTCGATACTATTTCATGTAGTATCACAATATGTGATTTGGCCTTCAAATCTCAGAATTTCGCATAATATTGTATTTTAAGCAAGTTTTCTTGCATTTTGTTTCGTACGAAAAATCATCGAATTTACCAATATTTTCACGTTTATCATCCCCTTTTCCTTCATGTGATTTAAATAAAATATCATCGAATTAGGCAATATTTTGCCGTTTTCCACGTTTTTGTGAATTTTCAGTCCATGGGTATTAATTCATATATATACGATAAAAATGATGCAAACACATAATTGATTAGATAATAACTTTAAATACCTCATTTTCAATCATCTATTTTTTTCTCGTTAAAATACTGAGTAAGATATTGAAAAGGGGAGAAGTTCGGTTTTTATTGCATATATCGACGTTTCAGCCGGATTAGAGCGGTTTTACGTGTACAACTTCCATCGGTAATATAAACGGAAAATCAAGAACATTATAGTTAATTCTAATGAAAACACATTGTTTTTTATCATTTGTATTGGAAACAACATTGTCATATGTCTTTTCTTGGAACTAAATAATTCGAAACCTCGCTCTATGATTTGAAAGTAAAATCCTCAAATATGGTAAAATAGTGACTTTTTTCACGTTTTCCATGTAGTTTGATATTACGTAAATATATTCATTTTTACCAATATTTTGATACTATTTCATGTAGTATCACAATATGTGATTTGGCCTTCAAATCTCAGAATTTCGCATAATATTGTATTTTAAGCAAGTTTTCTTGCATTTTGTTTCGTACGAAAAATCATCGAATTTACCAATATTTTCACGTTTATCATCCCCTTTTCCTTCATGTGATTTAAATAAAATATCATCGAATTAGGCAATATTTTGCCGTTTTCCACGTTTTTGTGAATTTTCAGTCCATGGGTATTAATTCATATATATACGATAAAAATGATGCAAACACATAATTGATTAGATTATAACCTTAAATACCTCATTTTCAATCATCTATTTTTTTCTCGTTAAAATACTGAGTAAGATATTGAAAAGGGGAGAAGTTCGGTTTTTATTGCATATATCGACGTTTCAGCCGGATTAGAGCGGTTTTACGTGAACATCTTCCATCGGTAATATAAACGGAAAATCAGGAACATTTTAGTTAATTCTAATGAAAACACATTGTTTTTTTATCATTTGTATTGGAAACAGCATAGTCATATGTCTTTTCTTGGATCTAAATAATACGAAACCTCGCTCTATGATTTGAAGTTAAAATCCTCAAATATGGTTAAATAGTGACTTTTTCACGTTTTTCATGAAGTTTGATATTACGTAAATATATTCATTTTTACCAATATTTCGATACTATTTCATGTTGTATCACGATATGTGATTTGGCCTTCAAATCTCAGAATTTCGCATAATATTGCATTTTAAGCAAGTTTTCTTGCATTTTGTTTCGTACGAAAAATCATCGAATTTAGCAATATTTTGACGTTTATCATCTCTTTTTCCTTCATGTGATTTAAACAAAATATCATCGAGTTAGGCAATATTTTTCCGTTTTCCACGTTTTTGTGAATTTTCCGTCCATGGGTATTAATTCATATATATACGATAAAAATGATGCAAACACATAATTGATTAGATAATAACCTTAAATACTTCATTTTCAATCATCTATTTGTTTCTCGTTAAAATACTGAGTAAGATATTGAAAAGGGAAGAAGTTCGGTTTTTATTGCATATATCGACGTTTCAGCCTGATTAGAGCGGTTTTACGTGTACATCTTCCCTCGTTAATATAAACGGAAAATCAAGAACACTATAGTTAATTCTAATGAAAACACATTGTTTTTTATCATTTGTATTGGAAACAACATTGTCTTATGTCTTTTTTTGGATCTAAATACTACGAAACCTCGCTCTATGATTTGAAGTTAAAATCCTCAAATATGGTTAAATAGTGACTTTTTTCACGTTTTTCATGTAGTTTGATATTACGTAAATATATTCATTTTTACCAATATTTCGATACTATTTCATGTAGTATCACGATATGTGATTTGGCCTTCAAATCTCAGAATTTCTCATAATATTGCATTTTAAGCAAGTTTTCTTGCATTTTGTTTCGTACGAAAAATCATCAAATTTAGCAATATTTTGACGTTTATCATCCCCTTTTCCTTTATTTGATTTAAACAAAATATCATCGAATTAGGCAATATTATGCCGTTTTTCCACGTTTTTGTGAATTTTCATTCTATGGGTATTAATTCATAATATATACAATAAAAATTATACAAACACATAATTGATTAGATAATAACCTTAAATACTTCATTTCCAATCAACTATTTGTTTCTCGTTAAAATACTGAGTAAGATATTGAAAAGGGGAGAAGTTCTGTTTTTATTGCATATATCGACGTTTCAGCCGGAATAGAGCGGTTTTACGTGTACATCTTTCATCGGTAATATAAACGGAAAATCAGGAACATTTTAGTTAATTCTAATGAAAACACATTGATTTTTATCATTTGTATTGGAAACAACATTGTCATATGTCTTTTTTTGGATCTAAATAATACGAAACCTCGCTCTATGATTTGAAGTTAAAATCCTCAAATATGGTTAAATAGTGACTTTTCACGTTTTTCATGTAGTTTGATATTACGTAAATATATTCATTTTTACCAATATTTCGATACTATTTCATGTAGTATCACGATATGTGATTTGGCCTTCAAATCTCAGAATTTCGCATAATATTGCATTTTAAGCAAGTTTTCTTGCATTTTGTTTAGTACGAAAAATCATCGAATTTAGCAATATTTTGACGTTTATCATCTCCTTTTCCTTCATGTGATTTAAACAAAATATCATCGAATTAGGCAATATTTTGCCGATTTCCACGTTTTTGTGAATTTTCAGTCCATGGGTATTAATTCATATATATACGATAAAAATGATGCAAACACATAATTGATTAGATAATAACCTTAAATACCTCATTTTCAATCATCTACTTTTTTCTCGTTAAAATACTGAGTAAGATATTGAAAAGGGGAGAAGTTCGGTTTTTATTGCATATATCGACGTTTCAGCCGGATTAGAGCGGTTTTACGTGTACATCTTCCATCGGTAATATAAACGGAAAATCAGGAACATTTTAGTTAATTCTAATGAAAACACATTGTTTTTTATCATTTGTATTGGAAACAGCATTGTCATATGTCTTTTCTTGGATCTAAATAATACGAAACCTCGCTCTATGATTTGAAGTTAAAATCCTCAAATATGGTTAAATAGGGACTTTTTCACGTTTTTCATGTAGTTTGATATTACGTAAATATATTCATTTTTACCAATATTTCGATACTATTTCATGTAGTATCACGATATGTGATTTGGCCTTCAAATCTCAGAATTTCGCATAATATTGCATTTTAAGCAAGTTTTCTTGCATTTTGTTTCGTACGAAAAATCATCGAATTTAGCAATATTTTGACGTTTATCATCCCCTTTTCCTCCATGTGATTTAAACAAAATATCATCGAATTAGGCAAAATTTTGCCGATTTCCACGTTTTTGTGAATTTTCAGTCAATGTGTATTACTTCATATATATACGATAAAAATGATGCAAACACATAATTGATTAGATAATAACCTTAAATACTTCATTTTCAATCATCTATTTGTTTCTCGTTAAAATACTGAGTAAGATTTTGAAAAGGGGAGAAGTTCGGTTTTTATTGCATATATCGACGTTTCAGCTGGATTAGAGCGGTTTTACGTGTACATCTTCCCTCGTTAATATAAACGGAAAATCAAGAACATTATAGTTAATTCTAATGAAAACACATTGTTTTTTATCATTTGTATTGGAAACAGCATAGTCATATGTCTTTTCTTGGATCTAAATAATACGAAACCTCGCTCTATGATTTGAAGTTAAAATCCTCAAATATGGTTAAATAGTGACTTTTTCACGTTTTTCATGAAGTTTGATATTACGTAAATATATTCATTTTTACCAATATTTCGATACTATTTCATGTAGTATCACGATATGTGATTTGGCCTTCAAATCTCAGAATTTCGCATAATATTGCATTTTAAGCAAGTTTTCTTGCATTTTGTTTCGTACGAAAAATCATCGAATTTAGCAATATTTTGACGTTTATCATCCCCTTTTCCTCCATGTGATTTAAACAAAATATCATCGAATTAGGCAATATTTTGCCGATTTCCACGTTTTTGTGAATTTTCAGTCAATGGGTATTACTTCATATATATACGATAAAAATGATGCAAACACATAATTGATTAGATAATAACCTTAAATACTTCATTTTCAATCATCTATTTGTTTCTCGTCAAAATACTGAGTAAGATATTGAAAAGGGGAGAAGTTCGGTTTTTATTGCATATATCGACGTTTCAGCCGGATTAGAGCGGTTTTACGTGTACATCTTCCATCGGTAATATAAACGGAAAATCAGGAACATTTTAGTTAATTCTAATGAAAACACATTGTTTTTTATCATTTGTATTGGAAACAGCATTGTCATATGTCTTTTCTTGGATCTAAATAATACGAAACCTCGCTCTATGATTTGAAGTTAAAATCCTCAAATATGGTTAAATAGTGACTTTTTCACGTTTTTCATGAAGTTTGATATTACGTAAATATATTCATTTTTACCAATATTTCGATACTATTTCATGTAGTATCACGATATGTGATTTGGCCTTCAAATCTCAGAATTTCGCATAATATTGCATTTTAAGCAAGTTTTCTTGCATTTTGTTTCGTACGAAAAATCATCGAATTTAGCAATATTTTGACGTTTATCATCCCCTTTTCCTCCATGTGATTTAAACAAAATATCATCGAATTAGGCAATATTTTGCCGATTTCCACGTTTTTGTGAATTTTCAGTCAATGGGTATTACTTCATATATATACGATAAAAATGATGCAAACACATAATTGATTAGATAATAACCTTAAATACTTCATTTTCAATCATCTATTTGTTTCTCGTCAAAATACTGAGTAAGATATTGAAAAGGGGAGAAGTTCGGTTTTTATTGCATATATCGACGTTTCAGCCGGATTAGAGCGGTTTTACGTGTACATCTTCCATCGGTAATATAAACGGAAAATCAGGAACATTTTAGTTAATTCTAATGAAAACACATTGTTTTTTATCATTTGTATTGGAAACAGCATTGTCATATGTCTTTTCTTGGATCTAAATAATACGAAACCTCGCTCTATGATTTGAAGTTAAAATCCTCAAATATGGTTAAATAGTGACTTTTTCACGTTTTTCATGTAGTTTGATATTACGTAAATATATTCATTTTTACCAATATTTCGATACTATTTCATGTAGTATCACGATATGTGATTTGGCCTTCAAATCTCAGAATTTCGCATAATATTGCATTTTAAGCAAGTTTTCTTGCATTTTGTTTCGTACGAAAAATCATCGAATTTAGCAATATTTTGACGTTTATCATCCCCTTTTCCTCCATGTGATTTAAACAAAATATCATCGAATTAGGCAATATTTTGCCGATTTCCACGTTTTTGTGAATTTTCAGTCAATGGGTATTACTTCATATATATACGATAAAAATGATGCAAACACATAATTGATTAGATAATAACCTTAAATACTTCATTTTCAATCATCTATTTGTTTCTCGTTAAAATACTGAGTAAGATATTGAAAAGGAGAGAAGTTCGGTTTTTATTGCATATATCGACGTTTCAGCCGGATTAGAGCGGTTTTACGTGTACATCTTCCCTCGTTAATATAAACGGAAAATCAAAACATTATAGTTAATTCTAATGAAAACACATTGTTTTTTTATCATTTGTATTGGAAACAACATTGTCATATGTCTTTTCTTGGAACTAAATAATTCGAAACCTCGCTCTATGATTTGAAAGTAAAATCCTCAAATATGGTAAAATAGTGAATTTTTTCACGTTTTTCATGTAGTTTGATATTACGTAAATATATTCATTTTTACCAATATTTCGATACTATTTCATGTAGTATCACAATATGTGATTTGGCCTTCAAATCTCAGAATTTCGCATAATATTGCATTTTAAGCAAGTTTTCTTGCATTTTGTTTCGTACGAAAAATCATCGAATTTACCAATATTTTCACGTTTATCATCCCCTTTTCCTTCATGTGATTTAAATAAAATATCATCGAATTAGGCAATATTTTGCCGTTTTCCACGTTTTTGTGAATTTTCAGTCCATGGGTATTAATTCATATATATACGATAAATGTGATGCAAACACATAATTGATTAGATAATAACCTTAAATACCTCATTTTCAATCATCTATTTTTTTCTCGTTAAAATACTGAGTAAGATATTGAAAAGGGGAGAAGTTCGGTTTTTATTGCATATATCGACGTTTCAGCCGGATTAGAGCGGTTTTACGTGTACATCTTCCATCGGTAATATAAACGGAAAATCAGGAACATTTTAGTTAATTCTAATGAAAACACATTGTTTTTTTATCATTTGTATTGGAAACAGCATAGTCATATGTCTTTTCTTGGATCTAAATAATACGAAACCTCGCTCTATGATTTGAAGTTAAAATCCTCAAATATGGTTAAATAGTGACTTTTTCACGTTTTTCATGAAGTTTGATATTACGTAAATATATTCATTTTTACCAATATTTCGATACTATTTCATGTTGTATCACGATATGTGATTTGGCCTTCAAATCTCAGAATTTCGCATAATATTGCATTTTAAGCAAGTTTTCTTGCATTTTGTTTCGTACGAAAAATCATCGAATTTAGCAATATTTTGACGTTTATCATCTCTTTTCCTTCATGTGATTTAAACAAAATATCATCGAGTTAGGCAATATTTTTCCGTTTTCCACGTTTTTGTGAATTTTCCGTCCATGGGTATTAATTCATATATATACGATAAAAATGATGCAAACACATAATTGATTAGATAATAACCTTAAATACTTCATTTTCAATCATCTATTTGTTTCTCGTTAAAATACTGAGTAAGATATTGAAAAGGGAAGAAGTTCGGTTTTTATTGCATATATCGACGTTTCAGCCTGATTAGAGCGGTTTTACGTGTACATCTTCCCTCGTTAATATAAACGGAAAATCAAGAACACTATAGTTAATTCTAATGAAAACACATTGTTTTTTATCATTTGTATTGGAAACAACATTGTCTTATGTCTTTTTTGGATCTAAATACTACGAAACCTCGCTCTATGATTTGAAGTTAAAATCCTCAAATATGGTTAAATAGTGACTTTTTTCACGTTTTTCATGTAGTTTGATATTACGTAAATATATTCATTTTTACCAATATTTCGATACTATTTCATGTAGTATCACGATATGTGATTTGGCCTTCAAATCTCAGAATTTCTCATAATATTGCATTTTAAGCAAGTTTTCTTGCATTTTGTTTCGTACGAAAAATCATCAAATTTAGCAATATTTTGACGTTTATCATCCCCTTTTCCTTTATTTGATTTAAACAAAATATCATCGAATTAGGCAATATTATGCCGTTTTTCCACGTTTTTGTGAATTTTCATTCTATGGGTATTAATTCATAATATATACAATAAAAATTATACAAACACATAATTGATTAGATAATAACCTTAAATACTTCATTTCCAATCAACTATTTGTTTCTCGTTAAAATACTGAGTAAGATATTGAAAAGGGGAGAAGTTCTGTTTTTATTGCATATATCGACGTTTCAGCCGGAATAGAGCGGTTTTACGTGTACATCTTTCATCGGTAATATAAACGGAAAATCAGGAACATTTTAGTTAATTCTAATGAAAACACATTGATTTTTATCATTTGTATTGGAAACAACATTGTCATATGTCTTTTTTTGGATCTAAATAATACGAAACCTCGCTCTATGATTTGAAGTTAAAATCCTCAAATATGGTTAAATAGTGACTTTTCACGTTTTTCATGTAGTTTGATATTACGTAAATATATTCATTTTTACCAATATTTCGATACTATTTCATGTAGTAT